>NW_017304352.1:152062-169998 GCF_001594115.1 Trachymyrmex septentrionalis | reverse complement strand
TATTATTATTTATATATTTTTATATATGGATTAGTTTACTACTATTTCTATTTCCATTAGATTACGTAGATCTAAAGTAATATTCTGATTGGCTCATTGGCTTATGTTTATGTTTTATGGTTACTGTTACAAAAATTTTGCGATAATTCTTACTGTTTAAGTTTTACATCTTAAGTTTTTCTACGTTCCATAGTCTTTAATCCTCTTCAACTATGAAATAAATAAACAATTAAAAATTAAAACATAGAATAAAAAAAATTCATGAAGTTAAATTAATCTAAGGAATTAATTTAAACTAAAAGAACTCGGAAGGATTTTACTTTACCATCATTTAATAATAATTAGAATATTCTTGTAAAAACGCAGGGAAACTGAAACGCTCTTAACTGATGTAAATCCACAATACAAACCGATAAAATTGATGTTTAAATTCAGAACTAACTCTTTGGTTGATATCGAGAAGAGGTATAATTAGTATAATAAAGAAATGAGAGAAAAAATCCCAATTAAATACAATGTGGATGTACATGATATTCAGAATCGTAACATTTTTATATTAATAAATTACTGAAAGATAATACAAATAATAATTGATATCTAAAATCTCTATCTATGAATAATTTTTTAATTGAATTATTGACAATCGTTTCTCAAAGACATGCATATTTAAAAATGTTAAAGCTTCGAAGATATTTTAATATATCAATTTATAATCGAACAGAGATTTTTGTATACTAATAAATTACTGAAAAACAAATGCGTCATCATAATTTTCAATATTACTATATGTTAAGTTTCTGACACAAATAAATTATTGTAATTGCGTACAGGATTATTATGAATGTATAGTATTTAATATAATTTAATTTGACTTAATTATTATTTAAGTATTGCCCCCGTAATGCTTAAAAGTCAATAAATGCTGTTATTTGCAAAAAAAAAAACACAAACTAATTGATTGCTAAATGCATTTATCTATTGTGTTGATTCTTTTTATATTTGAAACAAAAAAGTGCAGTTGACTGTATTTAATTTAGTTTTTGTACAAAGAAATAAAGGAAAAAATAAGGAGATTTAAAACAGACACTATTTATGAGCAAATATTTAGTCAAAATTGTGAGCAACAAACATATTCTGTTCTACAACTATCATATATTGGTGTAAAAAGTGGAAGAAACACTCACAATCTACAAAAACAAGCTAGTACTCAAATAAATATTCTGATTAAATAAACACTCTAATTAGCGTTAATTCATTGTGATGCAAATTCTGATTCAATTCTGATGCAAGTTCAAATAATACATCTTATTTTTAAAAATTTACAGAAAGTATTAGTTTGAGTTAATAAATAATTAAGTTAATAAATTCATACCGAAAATATTATTTAAGCATAGCACTAATTATAAAATCCAGCTTATTGTTACTTTATTGAGGCTTTTGTTACTCACTTGTGTATTCACATTTGCAGTTTTAAAACATTTTGTTCAATAATACTTAATGTGGAAACTATTTTTTGTCTATTGGCTTTGCAATTTTGCCATTTGTTGAAATTTTTTAGCAGTATTGTATTATACTTTTCTCGTCCCCAAAAATATATATTGATTTTACAATATATGTATATATTACGCGTCATTAGTCGAGAATTTATTTTAGAATTATTTATATTTATTTCACCTTTTGATATTATTTGTACGAGTATTGGTCACGAATATTACCGACCTTTTCTCTCTGTTTCTCCTATGAGAATACCTAACATCGCTTTGATCTTAGAGGAAAATTTAAGCTTGGAACAGCAACAATAGCAACATCCCTAGATTAATCTAAGACTCTCTTGCGTTCCCGCTAAGGTTTCGCAGCTTCGCGCTACTGAAACTCCCACTATCAAGCAAGCGTAACTTGCCATCGCGCGAACAGCCAAAATTAGTATTTACTACCCTGTTATTCAAATTACCGTGTAAAAGTTCTAAAACATCAATGTTGACTTCTTTCTCATCTCGTACTCTTAAACACGACGACTTTCCTGAGATTTAGTTCGTTTGACGCAATTTTCGGAGATTTCACAACTCTCACAAACTCTTACAAACACACTTTACGCTAAGTATTGTGAATACTAATCTTATAGTACGTACCAACAATTTATATTAATTATTCATATTGATCGAAAAGTATCTTAGCGTTTATATGAACATTGTTCTTTTTATATGACGTACTTCGTATCAAGATTGATTGTGTGTCGTATTATTAAATCGGTATCTTTACTCCAATAACTGTCACGCTATAAAAGCTATCTATTTTACTTTTTGCTAGACTAACATTTTATTAAAGTAACTGAATTTTCACAAAGCGAACCTGTGTATTTTTGTTCCTTATTACCTACATAATTTTATTCAAACAATTTCCACGCCTACGTTTGTACAATGCCATTAACTGATGTTTATTTCGCTAATCGAATATAACATGTGAATACACAAATTCTTACATATTGTTTTATAAATAACAATGTATTACGTCAAAGCAGAAAATAGATTGCATTTAAATAAAGTCATAATTAATACCGTTTAAATCTAATTCAGGAAGAACTCCCTTTATCATAAAATACGTCCGAATAATGACGCACGCAGTGCATTTTCGGCGGTATGAGCTCGCGCAAAAAGCCCTTTTACAGCGTCGATCCGGCTGACCAGCCGGTATGCCAATATAATGTGCGCGGTCAAAGAATCATATACGGTATTATTGGCACAAAGGCTGCTGTTACATGTTACAAATTACCCGCGAGCATCGCACCAGAGGCAGCGGCCGAAGTAATAGTGCCACGGTATTCGACAGTAAGCCGGCTTAGAGGACCCTCTGCCACGATACCGGCGCACCTTCGGCGTTGCTAACTGACACTATGAGCTACTTTGCATTAATCGTCCCAGAGAAGTTGCCGCGAATACAGGGCATTAAGCTCGGCTTTCCCCGTGAGGCCACGCCGTTCAGTCAAACGCAAATGCCGCCACAGCGCTGCAGTGGAAAAGGATGCTTACCGAATCGTCTTTTATCCAATCCAACGAGACAAATTGAAAATTTAGAAGAAATTTAGAAATTTCTATATCAAAATATATTGTTTAATTTTAGAATTCTATCAATACTGTGTAACATAATATATATGACAATTTAGAATAAAGAATATATGTATAAAATAGCACTCCTAATATTTGTAAAAATACAATACAGATTTAAAGGGGCTACTTTGGAATCAGTGCGGTAAAAGATGCGCAATCTACAATTATATAATCATTAATAGTATAATATGTATTAAAAAATGTTAGTTCGAACCAGCTGTCGGTTTTAATTATCTTCAGCAAATATATAATTAATATATTATTAAAGAATATCTTCTATCCAGTCGGAAAATGAAAAAAGCACAAACATTGTATAAAAAAGTTGCCTGTCTTCTTGATTAACAAGTGATTGCGTTCTAATAAAGTTATTACGAATTAAAATTACGTAAAGTTATCGTAAGTTATGTGTTTCAAAAGAAGGGCACAATTTTAAGTTTAGTTGATAAAATGTTTTTTTCTTTCACAACCAGAATTTCATGAAAAAAATTTGACGTTTATAATTAAAATTTTAACAGGCAATGACTATCCTATAGATTTTATCCTCATGACAATAATTAATAGACTTAAACATTTAATTTAAAAAACAAATTCGTCGACTAACAAGAATAACTCAGAAAAAATTCAGATGAAAAAAAGTAGTTCTCTATTCCATATGTGTAAGGTATTTCTGATAAATTTAAAAATAAGTAATGGCGATGTACATAGAATGGCCTTTTTCTATTCAATTAAATTAAATAAATTTGTAAAAGTTTATAAAGATCTGACACCCAAAGAACGAAAAAGAAACGTCGTTTATAAAATAAACTGTAAAGATTGTAATGCATCTTACGTGGATCAAATGAAAAGGAAATTAATTACAAGAGTATCAGAACATAAAAGTAATTTACGTAAAGGTTCTAATTCTTATTCTGTTATCACTAAACATGCTTTGCATCACAGTCACAAAATTGATTGGAACAATACAGAAATTCTGGATAAAGAAAGATATTTTAACAAACAATTGATTTCAGAAATCATAAATATAAAACAACAAACAAATGGTCTCAATCTTCAAAAAGACACAGGTAGTTTAAATCATACATATAATGACATTCTTAATAAATGTAAATAAATTTAGATTTAACTTACACAATGACAACATCGTTCTACATCTTTTCTGTATCTATCTTAAAAACATCTTGTTTCTTAGACGTGAAACAGTTAAGAACATTTGATACATCTTGACGATTTTTAAGTTTCACACCGTATTTTATATAAATCTTTTTCATTTACTCTATATTGTAATATACTTAACTGTAGTGTTATATGGGATTGGGCTAAGCACTTTCTTTGTACAATTTCAATGTTAAATTTACATTAATTTTAACTCTTAATAATCAAGAAGACAGGCAACTTCTTTGTACGATGTTTGTGCTTTTCTCACTTTCCGATTGGATAGATATTCTTTGTTAATATATAATATTAATTATATATTTGTTCAAGATGACTAAAATCGATAGCTGAACTGTTCAAACTAACATCTTTTTATATACACATTATACTATTACTCTTACCGCGCTGATTCCAAAGTAGCCCTTTTAAATCTGTATAATTATTATACGTACATTTTACGTACAATATAATAGAAATACATTTTACGAAGAAATAATTAGCTCTTAATTAATATAACACAAAATTTTCATACATTTCACACTTTTAACGACAAAATATTTATAATCTAGACCTTTATAAACATAAATAATTTAATACCTAACTGAAAAAGAAAGAAAAAATAAGCACGCTATTAAATACAATTCTGTTTGACCACTGGAAAGACAGCACTTGATCATTTCACTCACTTGCACGCTGATCCCACCATATAGCACACACTTTCGAGAGACGTCCTGGGAACATTCTTAGTGATATCTTCTGATGTTTTTACGTCTCTTAAAGATCTATGGAATAGCGTTCTAGGATTAAGTATATTGTATAATATTGAACATTCTGTAAAAGATATGAATACACTAAAAATTGTATTCATAACTCTCCAATAATATTCAGAATAGTATTCAGAAATTCAGAAAAAAATTTTGTTTTTTAATATCTTTGTTGATAAGTTTAACAAATTATTCAAAGCTGGGACATTTCTTCAAATTTTAATGACATTCAGAATTTTTCATGTATTATGTAATAAAATACCGAATCCTGCCTAAATAAAAATTTTATAAATTATTTAATTGCAAAAAAATGACTTGTAAGTACACGTAAAATAAGGCGAAGAACGGATTGCCACAATCGGAAATATAATGATAGAATCTTCGCTCATTAATTAATTTGGTTCTGATAACCATAAGATGGACATATCTTAACAGTTGTAGCCATTGAGATATATTAATCTTACGATTATTACAATCGTATTATAATTTTCATAATCATAAAATGTATTGGGCGACTTTTGATTGTGCTAACTGTAGCCGTTTTTCCGTGAGCGGAATCAGTTCTTATTCTTACTTGGTTTTCATCAGCCACAGTATAATAATCAAACAAATCACATTTATGACTATCATAATTTGGAATCGAATTAGAATTATAAATTGTTCATAACTACATAACCAAAATATTTACGTAATATAGAAAACGCTATGACGAACTATGATAGAGCCCAAGATAACACAATGTCAAATAATAATATTTGATTGTATTTTAACTTCGTAAAATTAATTTTGCTAACAAATATGTTCACAAATATGTTCACGAATATGTTCGCACAATTTCTCCATTATTTCAGTGAGTAAACCTTTGGATATCGCTGGCGTGGTTGGATAGATTCCACGAAGAAATCAATGGAGAGATCTATGGAAATTCTTTTCTTCACTCGACTCCACGGGAATGGGAAGAACAATGTGCGCCGGCCTGGGAACATCTTTTATACAATTATAGTTTTTACACGATGCAATCCGCCCGGAAATATGGACGCAAAACGGGATGGAGACGAGCTCGTGGCAGAGGTAGCGCAAGGAAGCGATAAAGGAGCGACAGAGAAGAAACGAAGAAAGAGAGCGAAAGAAAGTAGATAATAGCCAGGATAGAATTGTTCCAAGAGCAAAAAATCCGATCCATCCCGAAGTGTTATCGGATGGCAGAGACGCTTGCGGACCGAGTGCTGCTTCGCACTCTTTCTAAAAATGTCTCTAGGAGAAAAGTGCTTTATTCGCGTGGCGTACATATGGCAATACCAGCTGCTGCACCTCGATTTCCGTGATAAGCATCGTACACAATTAATCCATTAACAATGAAAATTATTTTTATAAACTAAAATTAAAGCTTTTATTTTTATCAAATATTTAGAACAACAAAAAAAATTATAATTAAAATATTTTTCTTTAATTTAAAAACGTAACCATATTTGTACTTTAATTCACTAGTTTGATTCTACGTTAGTACGAAGTGTACGAAGTGAGTACAAATACATATATATGATCATTGTATCAATATAGCACTTGATATTAGCTTGTCCAAAAGGAACAATCATAATTCATTTAATGGAAGACGCTTCTAAAAATATGCAAGTAGCTTCAGATAGGGAACTGTAATCACGTCTAATTCTAGGAATAATAATCGCAAAGCTGGCATTATGATGCTTTCAAATCAGAGACAAATGCTTTTTCGTCCCGTCCCCGAGAGACAAGAGTCCTTCGCGAAAGTAATACTCGGTTGGATAAGTATAGGCGAAAGGAGCAGAGGAGAATAGGATAAAACGGTAATTAAACACCGTGTGTCCGTTCCGTCTTTTGTAACTATGAATATCTGATCTAGATTCGACATGTAACGAATATATACTTTCTCTTTCAAGACTTTCGCAATTACTTCTTCACAATTTATCATGTAAAGACATCGGCAGGTATTGGCAAGGTATACGATATCATTTAAGAAATATTATAATATTTGAAATATATCTCGAATATATTTTGAAACCATTTGTGGCATATAAAATCTCAAACCGCAATTGAATTTTATCAATGCGACGTATAATTATATATGTGCGTACAATATATTATTAATAAAATATATATTTTGTGATACGTTGACCATTACCAATTCTTTATGTGCATCGAAAATATTTATTTTTCTTATTAAGAAAATTACTTACTTATTACAGATAATCAGATGATGTAATGTAATAAGATATGACATTAAATAATCAAACAATTTTCTACATATCGCGTATGTGTGAGTAAGATTACCAATTGATTGTCCGAAAACAAGATCGGGACTGATGAAATGATCAGTTCAGCTTTGGAAATAGTTGAGAAATGTTGGAAATACTTTGCGTACAGAGTCCTTTTGCTGCGATATTGCATTTCAATGTGGAAAGCAGAAAGACGAAATTAGACGCCTTAATGCTCCCGTACATTAAGGGTTTTCCAAATTCATCTCCATTCATTTCCAGCATCCGCAATCGACAATAATCATCGTGATTTTTTTCCAACTCTGGAGAAACTTTAAAAAAGATTTTTTACTCTCGCGATGTCAAATAATAATAACGTTTTCTACAACGTATGTACGCACATACATTGCTGCAACGTAGATACAATAATACACATAAAAACGGAAATAAAGAATTTCCATTATCATTTCATGCACTATTCTCACATATGAATTTTCATTATTATTTCATGCACTATTCTCGTCAATATAAAATAATAATGAAAATTATTTACCGCGGAAAAATACAAAATAAAAAAAATTGCTCTTGAAAAATGTAATTTCTTGATAAAAAATTAACTAAATTAATTAATAAAAAATTAATTAAGTTAAAATTTTTTTATTCATATTTTTATTTCATGACAGCAAAGCCCGCGGAGACAGATTTTGAGTAAAGCTTGCTACCATTTTTTGCAGAAAGCCAATAAATTGTACACAGAGTTTATATTATCTGACATTGTCAGCAAATTGCTATCAGAAATATGACAAAGTCTGCCATAGTGGAAGTCTATTAAATCATACTTTCACTATGTGCTAGATCTGCTGCTATGCCAGCAGATTAGTAGTAGAAATCAAACAAAGCATAACTTGACGAAAGATTGAGAGCAGAAAACTTGATTTGAGCAGACTCTGTTCGGTTTCTGCCACCAATCTGGCACTAATGTTGGCATAGCCTCTCAACAGGTTTTGTCGACAAATTCAGCCAAATGGGAATAGATGGCTATGATTTTGTAGTTAAAATATGATCGAGTTTGCTGCTAATTTGTTCTTAAATTGCTAATATTTTACTATCAGGGTATACTAATTAAATCTTAATTTTACAAAACTACTAACCATATGACTGCATAAACATATGAAAAGGCCAAAATTCATAATTCACTTTTATTTCACCGTCTTAAAAAATGTCTTATAAGCTTTTTATAATAAGCCGTAGTATCTAATAAATTAAAAGTTGTAAGCAAGTCAATAATAATGTATCATATGACTTTGTAATATTGTGACAAAGTTCCTTTATTTTGAATGAGAGAAGTTCCCTTCACTTTAGAAACATAAACGCAGTTAAGAGGGCGGTTGGGATGCTTCTGTGCTAAAAAACTGGAATCGCATTGTAACTATATGAAACACAAACATGAATGTTCTTCTTTCTTGATTATTCCAGGCTCACATTATTACAGACCTTATATAAAATAATTTAGTAAGTGACATTATATAAGACAGTTTAATCAATGATTGCTTGAAGTTTACCAAATTGCATTTCTTACGTTTAAAATTTATTGTTAGATTACGACTGACCAATTAAAAAGTAATGTGTTTGTTACCTAGAAATATGTGAATAGTAGTTTGAATTTGAATCAAATCAAGTCATAGTGAATTCGATTTGTTTTCAAATTTGAAAGATTTAAAATCGAATAAATTCAAATCATCGGTGGTATAATTCAAATCAATTATCTGTTTTATTTGTTTTATTTATGCATGACTCTCGAAATTTATTTATCGAAAATTATTTATTTTCTCATTTATTAAAAAAATTTAGAACGTTATTAAAAATATTATATTACTTTTAACCCTTAGTACACACTTTAGTTTTTACTACATATATTCGGTCATTCATGTGATTAATTTTCTCGATAATTAACTAGATTACTTTTCATTACTTTTACAAGTATAGGGTAATTCCGGCAAATACGCCGCGCTGGGATTTACGCCACAGAAGTCAGAAAAAATAAAAGCAGTGGGGATAATTTTCCCGCAACTACTTTGTTACATATCTTTATATTATATTAATATTGTGTTACAATTTCAGTTTCTTACTGTTAATATTAATGAAATCATTGTAAGTTAAATCGATTTGTCACTGTGTTGAGTAGCGCCACATCATAAATTATAATCTACATAAAATAATTACTGTAGGACATGCAAAAGACTTGTGGTTATATTGTGATACATGAATGCAGAAGAATAGTAAAACATGTTGTATAACAAAATACAAGTACTTTGCTCTTGTTTCTTTGTTTAGTTTGTTGTCTTATATATCCCATCTGTTTGGGATATACGGCATTTTTAGCGGACGAGATTTATGCCTAAAGTATACAAAGTGGGTAGATTGAATTCAGTGCACTAAATGCAATAAATGCATTACATAAAATATGTATCTCATGTCATAACACTTATAATACAGGTGGGAAGATTGTAATTATTATTTATTATTTTATATATATATTTATCATTCTTATTTCTTAATAAAATTTTATAAACGCATTTTATAATTAATGTGTCATTTTGCGACTTATTTATATACACTATTTGTAAATTCTTCATGAGCCGCTTCATGAGTAGCCACATATCTTCCCCGTCCCCTATAAGTAGCCATATATTTCACTCTATGGGATATACGGCAAAAATACAAGAATTTAAAAAAGTTTATTTTTTAATACAAAATATAAATATTTCGGATTTCCTATATTTTTTTCATAATAATAGATAGTACAAAGTTTTTACTGATATAATTAGTTTACTTTAAACATAGTAAATAATACTTAATAAATTAAATTTTTGATAGGTGCGACGTATATACCGGAGTTATTCTGTATAAATTATTAAATGATTTTTACATATATTTTGATATCTTTAGAAAGTATTTATATAGTTATATATTCATAACAAATGGTAAATAAATTGTTATAACTAAATATAGATAACAAAATAAGAAAAATGCACTGTTTCATATAAAAATGTAAAACTCGAAAACAAAAATGTTTAAAGGAAAAAGACTGTAAAAAAATAGTTCCAGTATCGGCTGTCCAAAAAGTTTAATTATTGAGTGATCTGAAAATGATGTTTTTTTGATATGCACGAATGGCATTAAGATTAGAGATAATATAAAAATTGCATTTACATATTAAACAATGCATTTTATTATTGCTATTGTGTTAAAAAAACGTATAATTTATTAGGAAAATATTTTGTATAACATTACACGCAACACAATATATATAATGTCATTGACAACATTTAGCATATGGGTACCAAAAATCGCGTTTATCAAAGGCTAATATATTGTTCAAGAGTTAAATTCTTTTTTTAATAATTCGCGAAATATTTCCGCAACCGAGAATTAGTTAAAACAAATAAAAATTTTTTAGCTAAAAAAAATGTACACTCTGTACACACATTGAGTCATTTGTGACCCAGAGGTAAACTTCGGAATTATGCCAGTTAAAGAATGCACACGAACTGAGGCTTGCAACGCACAAAACTTGTTCTCTAGATGCCAAACTTTTTTTAGGAATAGAAAAGAGACCTGTATTTGACCAGGTACTCTTAGTATTTCAAAGAAAAGAAATGCGCAGAACACAAATAACCAAAAGAAGAATGTAAGAATTAAATTAGCTTTTAATGCATTGAGAAAAAATGCTGTTAAATGAATAAAAAGATAGATTGAGTCAATTAAATGCATGTATTATGGTGACACAATCATAAGTAGTTAATTCAACTCTATTTGTTATTGATTTAATGTTAATATTTTTATTTGTAACAATAACATATCAACTTGATTTAAAGACATATAATGATAAATTAAAAGCATATTGAATTGAAGGAACATTTCCTTGTATTAAATCAATATTGAATTTAGTTATTCAATACAATATTTATAAAGTTGATGGAATTATATTACAAAATAACAGGAACTTAATTAGTTGTTAATAATAATAATTCCAAAATAAATTCAACATTGACATCAAATCATTGTAATTATATTACAAATGTTACATTTTTTTTTTAAATAATTGTTTCTAATTTTTACATAAAGTTCGTACTTTCTTTATTACTCTTATGTAAAATTATTTTATGGTTTCACACACAATTTATTAATTACAATTACGAATCGGGTATTTTACAATTTTTAAAAACACATACGATATTGACGGGATTCAAACCGATGATCTCTAAGGTGATAATTTAACACATTAACGCTGAGCTATGATCGTACAATTGTCTGAACACTTTATTAGTATTCGATTGTTATTTGATCCGTTCTGGATCTACTATATATTCTGTGACTCATTATACAGTCGTTGTAAGTTCATAATCAGAGATGGCGCTAGGGTATTTGGCGCCCCTTTGCAAATTTTAAGTTAACGCCAACATGTAGGGTTTCTAGTTATCAAATTTCAAACCTACAACTTACACACAGCCCAAAACTAATGGACATTCTGGAAACTTTTTTTCTCACACGATGGTATCTGAAGAAAACAATGTGCTCGTAAGTAAGTCTTCTTTTGTTCAGATGTCCAAAACTTTTAAAACGCTTCAGATTATGCGTGCGATTCACGATTCAAAAACAGTTGTGCAAGAGTTACAGTGCTTCAAACATTTGACATGATAATCCAATATCTAATAAAAGAATTTATCTCCTAGAGACAAAAATGTCACTGAGCATTGTATATATGTTATGTCTTTACGCAGTAATTACTACTTGTGTAAAATATTTGTTAAATATTTAAAAAAAAATTAAATTAAATTTTTTAATTAAAAAAAACTAAACAAAAAAAATAAGAAAGTTACATTCGACTATTCACTGACTATTCACACGTATATCTCTACCCAAATCTCGTGGAATCAGTTTTAAAAAAAACGGCAGATATTATATAAAGGAAAAAAAAAGAAAAGTGTTGAGAAAAAAATTACAAAAATCGAAAGATATATATCATACACTTGATGTTATTAAAATTGAGATTTTTTTTTTTAAGAATTTCGGAATGCATAAAATAGGTCACAAATCATAACTATTTGCTTTATAATACTGCATAGTTCACGACTTTTATGGATTTCGCAATTTATTGAAAAAATGTATTTTAATCTCATTCAGTACAATATAGGTATCAGACGCCCCTAAAACATGGTGCCCTCTCCCCTCTCCCGGCCGGTAGAACACACCGTGTTTCTCACCATCCCTATTTATAATAACATCTCAGCTTTTTTTACTATAATTAAATATCTATATACTATATTTAAAATATCTACGCAACTGTAGTTATAAACACATAATGATTGAATGACGAGTTACAGAATTCCGCTGCTTGGCAACTATCATGGAATTGAAATGGATTCCGATCGAAATTATTCCGTTTTCTTTAAAAAACACAATAAAAATCTAGGAAATAATTGAATAATTCCGATCGGAATCTATTCCGACTTGTTTCTTGATCCGTAGCTACCAAGCGGCAATCCATGTATCACAGCAGACGCTTTTATATGAGGGCGCCAAAGTCAAAAGTTATAAAAATTTTTTATGCTCTTGAGCGCGTTTATTAATATTATCCATATTGCAAACGTTCGATGGTTAAAGACATTTTTTCACAAATTAAATTTAAGTGAGTGCGTTCAGAAGAACTACCAGTACTCATGGGACGTGAGATCTCCCACTCTTTATCGCTGAATCTTACTACTACATTATGCAGCATGTGCGTGTGCGACAGCTGCGATTCGCAAAGCGGCTGAATTTGAGAACGAAACAGCAGATAATCGCTTCGTCAATTCGACCACTTGAAGCAGACCAAAGAGTGGAGCGAGCCCCGAACTAGCATCTAGAGATCTAGACCCGTGCGTCATTTAATTTTGCACCGGTAGTGGCGCTTGATATTAAACAGCTTAGCGGCGGCGGATTCGCCGAAAATTTTAAAGATAAATTCAGCAAGAAAATATAGCATGGAGAGGAGGAGAGGGGGAGACGCCAAGTACCAAAAGCTTACACGCAGATAATTTTATATTTTATATGTCCAAAAACAACCTTAGATAAGGACTTTGGGCATTATGGTAGAATTAGACAAGATATTCTATTCCCGAAGATGCGCAGTAACAAAATAATGGCGTTTATGCATTTTGCCCTTAAATGCAGCTGACATGAATGTAACGTTTGAAAATTCGATTTTATTTTTTCGAGTTCTTCTATATTTTACATATTTGATATATTTCGCATCTTAAAAAAATGAAAGACGTGCTAACATTTACCATAGGAACGTTTAGGAATGATTTTTGCTTGGTCGTGCCGCCATATTATGCGCAATAAAACACTTTGTCTAATTCCACCATGGCCCTGGGTACCTCATAAAACATATGGGAATGAATTCCGATTGGAATTATTCCGGTTTCTCTAGAAAACACAACAGAAATCTAAGGAATAATTAAATAATTTCGGATCAAAATCCATTCCAATTTTTTCCATTATAGATGCCCTGATCATGTCTCGCATATCAATGTATTGATGATTGTATCAAGTAAATATGTAATCAATGTGAAACATTTTCTACTTGCTTATAAATTAAATGTATATGATTCATTCAATATTTAAACACACACACATACATAGAAAAAAATGAATTCCTGATTCACGTATATTTTTATTCTTGAATGCTATTTACTTTCATTTAAGTATAAAATGTTCTCTTTAATTATAAATATTCACTGGCATCAATAATAAATAGATTTATGCAAAGTATACTTTATTCTTAAAATTGTATTCTTGTTTCTAAAATTATTATATGGTTCTAACAAACTCAATCGCATTATTTACAAACTATTTATTCTTGAATTAAGAATTATAAATTTGAAAATTCGCCGGCAGGCGGCCCCATAAGGGCCCCTCAATAATATCGTTCCAACTTATTTTCTTTCTTCTCGTTTTGTTCATTCTAATAATTTTAAATGCATTTAAATATTTCAACTAGTATGTTAAGCACCACTTCTATGTAATATTATATATAATACTATTACGCCACCTATCTGTAAGGTTGCTAATGCGAACGAATGGCTGTATTTATTGACTTATTGTAAAATAGGCCAATAAACTGAATTATCTATCTATCTCAATAATATTAAGATAATGGAAGTATATAGGTGTAATGAATGACAATTGACGATGGTTTTGTGAGTGAACTGTTGCATTCGTGGAACAAATAAAAATGTGATTCAATCTTTAAGAATGGATGAAATATTCATTTCTCTAAATGTGATTCAATCTTTAAGAATGAATGAAATATTCGGCTACTCCTAACGTTTCTGTCAGTTATGTTGCAAATGGGGATGCGTAAAAACAGCCGGCCGACTTTGTCAATGCGACGTGACGAAAAGAGGCGACTATACACGCGGGCGGATTTTCCACGGCGGATTCACGGATCTGCTATCCAAAGTTAAATAGATGAGATGAACAATGAATCCGTCGCGGCGGATCCGCCTGTATATGCAGCCAGTTCTCTACATTGTGACGAGGTTGACCATCTGTTTGCAATACGGCTAACGGAGGTTGGTAGAACGCATTTTACTTGCCTTTGAGCTACATTAGTAGAGGGTATAATCCAAGTTTGATTCAGTTTTTCCTTGGAAACTTGTACCCCGTGCACATTAAGATGCTCTATAAATATGGCACTTATTTACAAAGCTATCATCACTTACTGCAGCATTGGTTTACAAAGCTATCATCGCTTACTGCAGCGATGTTACTAAAAAATATATTAGGGGTTTGAAATAAGTTGACAAAAGGTATCATTGAAGAAAAAATAATGCTATTATAAGTATATTTAATGTTGAACGAGTGCAACTTTATTCTTTTATTGTAATAAAATTTGTTTTGAATTAAGAATACAATTTATTTTATTTTACGAATAGTTTATTGTTAATTGTTTATTCTTGGCGCTATTCTAAGCATAAAATATTCTTGGCATATCAAAGCACTTATGCATTTCTTTAAGAATTCATTTTTTGTGTATATAACACATGATAAATGATTTATAAAACTGTATAAAAAAATTCTTAGATTGAATAAATTATATTTCAATTAACTACAAGATATATTCGTATTAATTGTAACAAAATTGATTATATTGTTTGATAAATGTATGGATAATTGTATGTATCAATTGTATCGAACATATATTTAATCAATACAAAATAATTTCTATTTGACTGTAAATTAGATGCCGATGATGTATGTAATAAACTTAAATCTAACATAAAAAAATATTTGTAAACTATATAAAAATATTGTTAAATCATGTAAATTATATTTTAATAAATGTAAAAAAATATTTATATTAACCGTAACGCGCTCGCGCTCAATTAACTATATCGTTGATTTATATTAATTATTTTATGCAATTAAACTAATAGTAGGTTCAATTTAATTAATTAAACTAAATTCAATTGCATTACAAGAGCTTTTTTATTATTTATTTCATATGTAATTAAAATTAAAAAAATATTTATTTAATGTAATTACATATATTATTGGTATAAAAAAACTGCTTCAACTACTGTATAATTGAGGCAAATATTCGCTTATTCAAACAGAAGTATGATATATAACATATGATATATAATATACATATTTGTTTTATTAATACTGTCATTGAATTGACAAAATTATTACCAAATAAGATTGATGCTGTTGATTCAACAGTATTTTTTTGTCAGTGTGTAAAATTCGAGAAAATTTTATTTAAACTCATTTCGTTTTCGAATCAAAAAGATTCGACATCAAAATTTAGAATTTGGTTCGACTCGTTTTCGAATACTATCAAAAATTCGATTCGATTTACCTTCACAAATACTTGATTCGCAAACCTCTACTACCAGTTTTATTGAGAAAACCGGTCAGAATTGACTGACATAACTCAAAACTGAACGATTTAGGGATCGATTGTGCATCTTAAAATAATGTAAGAATTACAAAAATGAGCAAATTCACTAGGAATTGATTAATGAAATTATAGATATATGCTAATGATCTGCTCACTTTTGTAATTTTCACCTTATTTCAAAAAACACCTCTTTTTTTGAGAGTAGAAAAGTGAAAAGTGAAATTTTGATATACGTATGTGTATACTCGTATGTTTAATTATTAAGATGTTACTATCGCTCTATGATTTACTTACCGATATTTTAAGATTATATATATGTAGGCTGCTAGAAAAGTTTCTGCAAACAATATGAAAAAAACATATAAAATTCGGTAAATGGCTTTATTGTTTTTCAAAGTATTCGCCTTTAAGATCGATACATTTTTGCATACGCTCGAACCAATTTTCGAAGCATTTTTTCCACTCTAAGGCTGTAACCTCAGAAATCAGTGTACGAAATATTTCAACAGCTGCTTCAGGCGACTCAAATCGCTCACCACGCAAATTATTTTTAATTTGGGAACAAAAAGAAGTCATTAGGTGATAAATCAGATGAATACGGACAATGAGTCATCAATTCAATTATTACTGGATAAAAAATCAACGGTTTGATGTGCTGTGTGACAACTGGCGTTGTCATGATGAAGGATGATGCGCCGATTTCGGTTTGTTCTACGCAATTCGTTTATGACTTCTGGCAAACAAATTGTTGTATACCAATCATTTATCAGTATTTACAGTCCTTCGATCCTTTAAAGCCACGGTTGTCACATGTCCGGTATAACCGAAAAAACAAGCAATCATATGCTTGGCAGCACTGCGTGAACGAACAACTTTTGTTGGTTTCCGTTCATTTTAAAATACCCAAATAGTGGATTGTTGTTTACTTTCGGGCTCATACGAATAGATCCATGTTTCGTCCCCAGTAACGATGTTGTAGACCAAATTTGACCGACCTCGGTTGAATTTCTTGAGCATTTCTTTGCTCCATTTAACACGAGCCTGTTTTTGAGCTTCGGTCAAATTGTGTGGGATCCAACGACTGCAAAGTTTCCGTACGCTCAAGTGATCATGCAAAATCGTATGTATTGCTTTCATGTCAATGCCTAAGGATGCCTGAATCTCGCGGTATGTTATATGCCGGTCTCGCTCAATCATTTCACGCACAGCATCAACATTAGTGGCAACAACAGACGTGGATGGACGACCTTCACGGAATTCATCACTAAGAAAGATACGTCCACGCTGGAATTCTGAAAAAACCAATTATAAACAGTCCTATTGGATGGTGCTTCATCCCCAAAAGCCAAATGAAGTCGATCGATGCATTGTTTCGGAGTTAGATTACATTTGTAATCGTAAAAAATCATTGCCCGAAAATTTTCACGCGAAATTTCCATTTTCTTACAAAATAACATCTTTTAAAATACTATACAAATAAAACTAGTTGGCTTGGGTACAAACTGTCAATTGAATTATAGGTTAAAAACGTCTAATTTTACGGATATGATAGTAGCAGAAGATAGTAGATTGGCGCCACTGGAAGTACTAGATTGCAGAAACTTTTCCAGCAGCCTACGTATACTTAAAAAATTTTGAAAAATGTAAGAATTATGAATACCGATTTAAGAATCTTATAAAATAAGGAGGGGGGAGGATCTTAGAATAAAATCTTATAATCTTAGTATATATA
>NW_017304352.1:150293-151962 GCF_001594115.1 Trachymyrmex septentrionalis | reverse complement strand
CTATATATATATAATATATATCGACACTCGAAATGTCATGGCAAGGATATCACGACCATGATGGAAATATATATTCCACTATGATCACGACGCAATATATCTTCATAGAAATACTGTTCTCAAAAGAAACGGCAATCATTACGAACATCAAAAGCTATAATTTACAAAATTGCTGAATTAAAAAGCAATAATATGAATACGTTTACGATTCGCTCTTTTATGTACATTTAAGCGTGTCGCGATTTTCTTTTACTTATAGTTCCTTTCAAAATGTATTAATATTTAAAAAATTGCGCCAGGCAGTATTATAATCTGTCATGTATGTTAAATCGTTGCTCGCACAAGAGCGAACTGTGTTTCGTTGGATAAAAGGCGTAAAATTTGCGCGCGTAAGTAAAGAAGCGAAGAGAATGCCACAACAGAAACACGACTGGGAGGAAGATGAATGACCACATGGTGGGTATGTAACACGTCTGTAACCTGCAACGCCGCCGGACGTTTTTATAGCGTTAACTTTGTATCGTCAGAGAAAATGAGAATAAGACTAGAGAAGCGGTAAATACGAGACAAAACTGCCATGCAGTCGGCATACTGCAGTAATCATACGGCGCTCACTCTTTCTGTATCTCTCTGTTTATTATACGTATAGACGCATATATTTACAATTAGTCATATGAATCAATAATGTAATTTTTGTCAAAGTAAACTATCAATATTGTTTCTGCCGGTGGACTATGGAGTTATATTCATTAATAAATTATTGCGATTATATTTACCAATAAATTATTAATGCAAAATTCAATTTCTTTTTTTATAGAAAGATGTTTTCATCCCGCTTCTGATTTCGAGAAATACCAAGTATGAGATTTTATGCAAAAGGTGAAAATACACAGTTAGATATCAAAGCAGCAATTATGTCTCAATCTCTTGAGTTAAATAATATTTTGTCAACTCCCATGTGGGTCAAAATGTAAATCATCATTTCTGAGGTTAGTTTGAAAGTAAACAAAGTCCATATTAACATATTCACTTGGTAAATAATAAATTAACTTGAGTTAAGTTTAATAAATTTTCTTGAGTTAGATGTTAATTGTTTAACTCCATTATTTTACTTAAACATTAAGAATCTTATTGAACTGTACATTTAAAAATTCAATAAATAGGAAATAATGACCATAACGGTCAAAGTTAAATTTTTTAATACTCAAACAATTCAATGTAAATTAATAAATACTATGTATATGTATATGCATATATATACCATATATGCACGCCGAATTTTTTTGCAATCAAATTTATTTATAGATTTCCAACATATAATATTAACATCTCTGTAATAGATGCCTATTAAGCATCAAAAATTTAATTGTGATATTATTTTATTAATTTAGTTGCATCTTTAAGTTTGAGAAAAATTTCGGCGCGCAGTTCAAATGATTACAAATATGGTATGTATACAGTAAAAAATATTTTGTATTTGTGTTAGAAATGGTCCGCTTAAATCCTTGTTTTTTGTGTTGAATTTTTAACATATCCGAGTTTTAATTTAACATAATATTTGAATTTTTTAATAATAGTAAATATTAAATATTTTGTATTAAATTAAAATTTAACATTACTCAATGTGTTAAAAGAACACAATTTAGGTAAAGCATTTATTTAAAGTAAA
>NW_017304352.1:141492-150193 GCF_001594115.1 Trachymyrmex septentrionalis | reverse complement strand
AATAATAACATAAAAATAATATACTTTTAAAACATAAATTCTAAGAATAAATGAATAAAATGTGTGTGTTGATTTAATATATTATAAATGTGTTAATTTTATTGATGAAATATGTTCTATGTACAACTAGTGACATATTTTATATGTAAAAAGGTATTTGTGTTATTTATTTTGATATTCAGATATTTTGTGTTATTTTCTCTTTATAATAGTAAATATCTGTTAAATCTCATATATGTTAAATATCACAGAGGCATCGTCTAAATTAAAAATTAAAAATAATCTAATTTCAGTTAAATTTAACATTATAAATGTGTCAATTTAACATAAAACTTATTTTTAAATTGTGTCAAAGTATTACGCTTCTTGTATTAATTTTTTACATAATATTTGTGTTATTTTTTAACATATTCATTTTATGTTAAATTAACACAAAAATTTGTGTGGACCGTTTGTGGAATATATGAAATGTGTTAAATTTAACACAAATTTTTTTACTGTATATATACTATATATGCATATATATATATCACATTTGTAATTATTTAATTGCGCATTGAATTAACTTTTTCGAACTTAAAAATACAGCTAAACTACTGAAATAACATCACGATTAAATTTTGACGCTCAATACATATAATCTAATAATTAATTAAAAAAAAAAAGAAAAAATAAACACATTTCAAATTCAATCTTGCTGACCACTGAAGGAATAATATTTAATGACACTTGTACTTCAAACGTACGATGGCGTTTTAGAGTTAAACATCCAGAAGTAAAAGATACAGCGAAAGAAACAGCTAATAAGATTTATTGTACTTATTTATCTCACATTTTTGTTCTTTCAGTGAGTTGACCTTTCTATTTTAATTTACTTTAATTTTAGGTTTACACAAAAATAATAGTTTATTAATAGCTACCAAATTTTTGGTAAATAGCTATTTAAAATAGATTTAAAATAGATTCAACCAAATTAACATAACTAAAATATAATTTATATTTTGTATATCTTTTCTGTTTGGTCTTACTAATTTTTTGTGGAGATAAAATTACATTAATCATAATTAGTTTGATTAATGTAATGATTACATTAACCAAAATATTTAGTTTGGTCTATTTTAGGTAGCTATAAATCAATCAAATTCTTTGTTCTATATATACGCCAAACATGATACTTAATTAGTTATCGTTTTAATTTAAATTATTAGTTCGCTTCCCTTGATGAATCTTTGAGAATGTTTTATTTCAAGAAAAATTCGTCATAATTTTGTTTAAGACTGGGAAATAATCAATTATTTTTTATATTTTATATTAAGTTAACAAATACAAAGGACTCTGAATGACTAAAAACAATATAAAGAAAGAAAAGGTATTTAAGAATCAGTTATAAAAATCGTAAAATATGAAAAATTAAGACGTAAAATATATTAGATCTGTGAAGTTAGCACGATATTCTATTAAGATAAAAAAATAATGACAGTTCCAGTAGCTCTCTTTTCATAATTCTACAGTTCTATATAAAAATAAGAAAGTTTTTTTATACTATTGTATATATGGTGAACTTAATAAATCCTGTCGTTTTTTTGTTTCCAAAATTGATTTCGACGGGAAGATAAATGAATATCTTAATTTCCTCCATTTTCTACTACTGTTTCCTCTTCGGCAACAGGATAATCCCACGACGGTAGAACGCGATATCTTTTGAGGCGATCCATTCATCCACCCATTTTTGGACTTCTTCGTAACTGAAGAAGTATATGTCCGTAAGTGCATGTTGCATCGATCGGAAAAGATGGTAATCCGACGGTGCCAAGTCTGGAGAGTATGGTGGATGCGGGAGGATTTCCCATTCAAGTTGTAAAAGTATCTGCTTCACGCTTTTCGCAACATGCGGTCGAGCATTATCATGCAACAAAATGACTTTGCGCCGATTGTTCGCTACAGATGATCTTTTTTGCATCAATTCGTCACTCAATCGACATAATTGCTGTTTGTAGCAATCAGCTATACGGTTTCATTTGGACGCAAGAGCTCGTAATGCCCTCCTAAGAGCACACCCTCCTGGTCCTACCAAATGCAGAGCAGGTCTTATGCCCGTGAATATTCCTCTTCGGCGTTGAAGCGGATGGTTGGCCGGGATCCACCTATGATTTTTTCCGCATGGGGTTAAAATAAATTCATTTTTTATCGCCAGTCACGGTGCGCCATAAAAAGACTCTTTTTTCTTTATCTACCAAGTAAAGAAATCGCGATAAACAAACGATTTAAAATGGCATTTTCTGACAACTCGTGTGATAGCCATATCCCTTCCATATGAATTTTCCATAGCATGCAAGCGTTTTGAAACGGCCTTTGAAGTAACATTTAATGCTTTTGACAACTCCAAGAGCGTTAGAGATTCTCATCGAGCTATCTTGCAGCTCGACATCTTCAAATTTTTTTTGGCTGTCCTAAACATTCTTTGTCTCTCACGTCAAAATCACCGTTTCAGAAGCGTTCAAATCAAACTCTACATGTTCTTTCCAATGGAGTTTCATCACCATACACTTCGGATAATAAGCGATGCGCTTCAGCTGCGATTTTCTTGAAGTCGAAATAATGAAGAAGTACATATCAGAAAAACAGCTTATCGCAGTTCATTTTCAGTTGATTAGAAAATCTCTTTGGCGTTGAGAAATCTAACATGTGAGGATTGAATCACTTTCAGCGATGTTTAAATTGCAGAAGACATACTTCACCATCGAAACTCCCCGGCATTGGAGCCAGCACCCTAAATGATTGCATCACAGTATTTTAGATCAATCGTCAAAGATGAAAATGGCGGCGAAAAAGGAAGAAATTATTTACAGGTATTTTATTGTTTTAATCGACAGTGAGGTATAAAAGATTAAATTTAAAAGTGCTATAGCATTAAGGGGGGGCACTTGGAAGTAATTAAGCAATAAAGTTTTTTTTTGGTTTTTCGATTAAAACTCGAAAACGAAAAGATATCAAAAAATGATCAAAGAGCTTTTTTGTTGCTGCAGAAATTTCTTACAAAATAAATTTCTAACGAGCTTTGTACATAATAGAATTTGTATATAATAGAACCTTCAGCAGTTTGAAGATGAGTGAAATTTCTTGAAAAACCGGCAAAAATAGATATTTTTTCAGTTATTGCCTTCTACGTCGTTTTAAGTGCATCGGAGAGTAAAAAATGGCATAAGATAATTTAAAATAGACATCTTTCCGAAAAAAATGAGCTTACTATAAATTAAACTCAATACGATTAATACTTCCAGAGATATCGAGCTCTAAAGTAGGCACTTTTTTGACAAATTCGTCCATTTCGTACATTATCGTTTGAAGTATTTTTTTTTTCGTATGTATGATGAATTAATAATTAACAAATCTAAATTAATAAAATAAAAATTAATTGTTTTACATCAATGATGCAATGTAAAAGAGACTGGTGTTTTAAGTATTATAACTAGGATAAGGAATAACTATTGCATAATAACAATTAGAAGCGCGCGCATTTGTTTATGCAAAAGTTTGTTGAAAATTACTTGTTTGTTGTAAATAACTTTTACAATTTTTCATAATTTTGGTTTCAATTTTTATACATCGACGTTTGAATTATAAATAATATATCTATGTAAACAAACATTAATTGAGGTTATTATTAATTTTTTTTTTACATATGACTTTTACATATAATCTTTACATTTAACCTTAAAGTTTTCAACCTTACTTTCCATAGACATTTTTCATATTAGTTTTAACGTTTAATTTTGTATTGAGACTGTAGAAGAATCATTCTCCTGTGGTTAGTTGTAACGTGTTACAACTGGCATATCCCATGTAACAGCAGCGCCTGCAAAACGTTTAATGGTTGTATTCGATTTACATTTCGGATAAACATACTAATAGCTTAATTTTTTCTTCTATCTTCATCACTCCTTATTTGTAGAAGAAAGTTAAAATGAAGGGTGTGAGTGCACAAACCAAACGCATAAACTTGCATAAACACTTTCTGAGTGCTTTACAGGCTGTGTTACATGAATATATGAAGAATCTTAGAAAGAAAAAGTTTATTCGTAATTAAATTAATTTCAAACTGATAAAAAACTTAAATCTGTTTCACAAAAAATGTTACTAGCTCCACTCTCTCTTAATATTCAGATTGTTCGCTTTATGTTGCGTACACAATCAGCACCAATTACAACATATAGCATCGATTACATCACAATATAGCATCGAAGTTGATGTCGAAAAACTTTTAGAAATAAATAAATCACAAAATTAGAGTAAATAAACTGTTTTCTTTTTGCATGATGTAATATATATTCTAAATAAATAAATCGTATTACTTTAATTATTGTTTCATTTAAAAAAATCTTCCGAAATCTTCATTTCATACAAACTAATTTTTATTACTTTGATTTAAAATATCTCGTGATCTAAACGCTGTAGTTACTTTTTTCATTCATGCTAATCATTTTGTTTTAAAAAGTAACGTCAGACATATTTTCTTTTCGTTGAAAGATTGGATTTTTCTTGTAAAGAGACAGATACAAATAAATTAATGAAAGAATTGATTAAATTGATTAGAGAAATACTGATTATATATGTAACGTAAAGCGATCATTCTTAGTATTACATTGCATCGTTAATGTAAAATAATTTATTTTTATTTTATTAATGTTAGATTTGTTAATTATTAATTACACATACGAAAAAAAAACTTTAAACGATAATATACAAAATGGACAAATTTTATCAAAAAAGTGCCTACTTTGGAGCTCGATATCTCTGAAAGTATTAATCGTATTGAGTTTAATTTAAGCTCATTTTTTTCGGTAAAATGTCTACTTTAAATTATTTTATGCCATTTTTTACTCACTTTCCGATGCATTCAAAACAACGTTTTGAGAAGGCAATAACTGAAAAAGTACCTATTTTTGCCGTTTTTTCAAGAAATTTCACTCATCTTCAAATCGCTGTATCTTCGGTTCCATTCATAGTACAAAGCTCATTAGAAATCCATTTTGTGAGAAAAAGTAGTAACAAAAAAGATCTCTTATCATTTTCGATCTCTTTTTGTTTTCGAGTTTTAATCAAAAAACAAAAAAAAAACTTTATTGCTTAATTACTTTTAAATCCCCCCCCCCCCCCCTTAATATTGTAGCAAATTTAAAATCTTTTTATATCTCATTGTCAATTAAATCAATAAAATACCTATAAATAATTTCTTCCTTTTTAAAACCTCTAGCGACTGACCTATTTTGTGGCTGTGACAGATTTCTTAACCTGAATAGTCGTCAACTTAAAGTATTTCGGTTCACAAAACAGAGGGACACTTTTTTCTTCTCTTCTTTCGAATCTTTATTTTTACGCAAAAACGCATTGATTCAGTGCATTTTTATCAAAATTTGAGATGACCTCTTCTTAACATTTACTGTTAATTATAATGATATTACAATATACCCTGGCGATGCGATACTTTAAACCCCAAACTGATGTAAAAATTTATATAAATATATTTGAAACTATAGACATAATAAAAATAGACTGAGCGTGAAGTTTGAAATGTGAAGACTAGGTAGAAAAGGACGGACAATGGATATCGTGTAGCTTTCTCTTTCTGATTAAGAAAGAGTTGAAGGTAGGGGGGGGGGGAATAAGGTATAAATATCTTGCTCTCTAATATCTGTCTAATATCTGCTCTCTGTCCTTTTTTTATCTAATCTTTACATCAAAGTAGAGGACGCTCGGTTTATTTTTATTATATCTATATTTGAAATCATCAAAACATTTTAAAAACATTAAAAAAAGACATAGCTTGAGAAAACGTATTTTAGAATTAATAAAATAAAAACATGATAAAAAATATTTTATTTAAAAGTTTAAAGCAAAAGCCTATAACATCATAAATTTACATTTATATAGTTTATCTGAGCACCTTACATATAACTTCTTTTACACGCGCGATTGATGTCATGAGGCAAACGCAAGCCTCGATACCAACTACTTTTGTTCTTCATATGATCATCTTATCTCTTATCATTACAAAAATATACGTAATGTTACAACTAACCTCCATTACAACTGTCCTCAATCTCCCCGACACTTAACGTAATTACATTGCGTTACTTTTATCAATTATTTTTTCCGATTTAAATGCAACTGTTATTTCATAAATATCTTACTTTTAATTATTGTTAATAAATAGTATTAGAATAACGAAAATAATTTGTAAAAAAAAATGACTTAATTACTTTAGAAAAAAAATGATAAGTTAAAAAATTGTATTTATTATTTTATTTAATTTTAAAAAAATTTCTGGGAAGATTAACAAAAACAAGATTACCACAGAAAATGAATTTTTAAAATTCCCTGACTTTTCCAGGTTTTCCAGATAAAAATAGGAAATTTTCATGACCAATATAAAATATATAAAAATTTTAACATTTAGAAAATCAAGGATTGAAAGAAAGCTAGCTTATTTTATACAAAACCGAAAAGAAGCTTATAAGCGAAGCTTAATAAGTTGGTGACGCAGAAAGTTGGGTGAACCTCAACTTTCACGTATTATTTATTATTAGTCACGCTTCATCGACCATTTATCAACGATACATTTTGACATCCTAATTATAATTATATAGTCCTCATCAAGTTCTTGATATATCTGGTTATTATCTGATTATCGAACAGAGCCGAGTACACAAACCTTCTCGTCGCCATCGGTGAGTCGTTCGGTGGTCGGTGGTCTTTTGCGATCGGCTAAAAGACCGAGGCGGTGATCGCTTCGCCACCGCTGCACTGCATCGTCCAGATTGTCTCTTCAAAGAAGCCGACGGCTCGAAAGTAGACCGGCACGGTCTACGTTCGTACGTGCCAAGCTTACTTACCTTGTCACGACTATTTCGTAGCCAGAGAAGCGGCACGAGAAGCGCTTTAGCTCTGTAAGCGGGAGCTCACAGCACAAAGAAGGTGACCGTATGGAATCATATCGGTCATCGTGATCTGGATGGGTGACGCGTCGCCACAACCGACGGAGAGTCGACTCTACTTCTTCTTCTTCTTGCTCTGTGAAATTTGTCTTCTCCTGTTCTACCGACTCTTTTTTCTTCTCTCATGTGTTTAATAAAGTTTCATTGAGACGTTAAGGGGATGCTGGAGTGACGGTCGAACTAGATCGATGTTGTACAGATTTTTTAAATTTTAAATTAAAAATATAAATAATAGTGATATCTTACATTATCATTCTCATGTCTCATTCATAAATATACATCTTTTCTTATCTAACACATACCACGCTATCTCTTGCAATATCCAGCACCTATTGCTAAACACGATTACTGCTCTGTTTACCATGAGTCTTCGCTAAGCATATGTAATTTGCAATTGAATATAAATATTTTTTTTAAGCTTTCAACTTTAATTCCATAAACTAAATATTGCTCGTTCACATAATTTGAAGAGTGGCGCAGTATCATTTTCGCACGAGATAACTTTTATATTTAAAAAAAACGTCTATGTCAAATGACAGCTCTACGAGTTGAAAAAAAATGTAAGTTTTTAACTTTTCGATTTTATAAGATCAGCTCTGCTTCACTTTCTAATTTTGCATTTACTTCTATCCTGTGTAAAAGAATTTTGGATCTGATTCAATCAAATCGGAGACTTTTATGCAGCTATCAATAATTTTGTTTCTTTAGCATCCTTTTAAACATGAATCAGTCAGGTCCTAAATAGGTAGATCAAATATTTATGGGAATTCTTCTCAAATTTGATTGAAATTTCCTGTTTTATATAATTTGTAAATTTAATCTGTAGCTAATTCTATAGGTATGAATTAAAAGTAATAGTATTGAAGTATATTACTAACTATTATTATATGGAAAGAACGATTTTGCAAAAAATTTATATACATACGGATTTGAAAATAATTTTGTTGAAATATCAAAATAATTATAAAAGTATGAAAAGAAACAAGCACGGACTAATAAGAACCACAAATGTTAGTACGTAGTATATTTAAACGTATATTATATCTACATATATAGTAATGAAGCGCAGAATGTACGTTTCGATTCACATTTGAGCCGTTTTTAGCATACAATTTGATGGAAAATATCGTTTAATTTCAATCTTAAAAAAATCAAAATAATGAAATTATTGTAGAATACTTAAATTTTGCTGACAATGCTACAAAAAGTTTCAATATTTTTGCAATTGGTTTAAACTTACATAGTTATTTTGATGATCCAAAATAAAATTATTTTTAAATCAAATTACATTTTTCTGAGAAAGAGATATCCGGTTGAATATCTCGAAAATGTCGGATATCCGACGAAAAAATTCCTTCTCGGACATCCGATCAGATACCGGATATCTGATGTTACTTTCTGTCTAGGTATCCGATATCCGGTATCCGGTAATTTTACGATCTGATGCATCCCTAATATTAATCAATCTATCGTTTAATTATGTTTGCAACAATGAGTGAAACTAAATAACTACATTTAATATACACAACATATTTTACAGCAACACGCTACAGTCGCTATAATAAATGGTTGTTGTCAATACAATTATTTTGTAGTGTACTTTATTGTGTTTATTAATAAAATGTTTATAGATTTACAACTTTTGATTTGATAATATATTATATTAGTCATTAATAGGCTCAAACCTTTATACCATGTGATCATTA
>NW_017304352.1:139885-141392 GCF_001594115.1 Trachymyrmex septentrionalis | reverse complement strand
CTTCTCTTTTTTGATATTTTTGAAATTTTTTAAACTAAATTAAAACTATTATTAACTTTCTCTTGTGTGTATCATTATTGAGAAGAATTTGATAATTCATTCGAATAATCATAAAATAGTTGAAAAAAATAATAGTTAATTATAATTTCAATATTAAAAAATTTACAAAAATACAATAAAATATTATAATAAGGATTTAAGAAATAAAAAGTACTTCAATGGTCACAATTAGGAATGCACCAGATCGAAATTATCAGATATTGGATATCTGAAAACATTGGATATCCGATATCCGATCGGATATCCGGAAAGGCAATTTTTCGAGTCAGATATCTAATATTTTTCGGATATCTAATCGGATTCCAGGACAATATCTAAAAAAAAGGCTGAGTAAAAAAAGAGAGCAAAGAGGAAAAAGACTTTAAGAGAAAAATAGTGATAATAATTACGATTTTAATGTTATCGTCCGAATTTGATTATCAATAGAAATGATAACTGTAGAGAAAAAAAAATGGCAATTTTGTAGCAATATATAAAATATTACAGCATTATGAGCATGCATACTTATTTCTAGAACATTTATATATTGTAATAAAAAATCAACAATTTAATGATATACTATCCAAATATTTATCCGTATTACAAATCAAACTAACCAAGACTCCTTATAATTCAAAGAACTGGAAAGGATCCGGGCAGTAGGAGTCAAGCGCAGAAGACATCGTGCAAATAATTTATCCAGTTCTCCAAATATTTATGTTAATAATCGCAAATTTGTCGATAATATCAGCGTAATTACCCCCTAGCCGTCGAGGTCATTTTTGTATGAACGAAAATTTATCCAGACTTGATGAAAATTTATCCAGGTCTTTAATAGTATCTCGTCGATGGCATTTTATTCTTTTTTAATATTCAATGAAAAACAAGGACAAATGATGCATCAAGCGCTTCATGTGTAATTTGGAACATGCTCTATATCCTATTCCTGTTTTACGCCTAATGAATAATAGAATGACATGATAGCGCTGATATCGTTCCCCGAATGCAATCTTTGTTGAGTTTCTTGCAGAATTTATCTTTCTTTTTATCTCCCCAATGTGAAAAGCAAAAGAGGAAAGACGAATTGCGTATGTGTTCAGCTGAAAATAATAAATGCATTAATGACGCAAATTTTCAATATAAAATTTCTATCGGATATATTCCCGGATACTAATAATATCCAACTATCCGGTTGGATAGTAAAAAAGTCGGACAATTCCGAATACTTTTCGAATATCCGATGCATCTCTACTCTCTAGTCACAATCTTGACGTGGTATAAAAGTTTGAATTCTATTGACAACTAATGTAGACAACTCTAAACACAGAATCAAATTAAAAGGCATAAATTTATAAACATTTTATTAATAAACACATTAAAATAATACAAAATAAACAATATTAAGAATCTTTATTTTAGATCGCACATGTGAGAACACAATTAATACTAGAAATTAAATGCCTATGAA
>NW_017304352.1:134730-139785 GCF_001594115.1 Trachymyrmex septentrionalis | reverse complement strand
ATATATATATATATATATATAGATATGTACATGCATATATATATATATTTATGTACCATTCAAATGCGCGCCGAATTGATTTTCCGGACCTATAAACGCAATTAAA
This sequence comes from Trachymyrmex septentrionalis, assembly GCF_001594115.1. Lineage (NCBI taxonomy): Eukaryota > Metazoa > Arthropoda > Insecta > Hymenoptera > Formicidae > Trachymyrmex > Trachymyrmex septentrionalis. The sequence goes on along the minus strand of NW_017304352.1, from coordinate 139,679 downwards.
CTACTATACAACACAAATACTATAACATCACAAATTAAATTAAATTGACAAACAAAATAAACGGCGAAAGAAGAGTCGTTAAGTTAAAAAACATTTAATTAATTAAAAATATTAGACGAAGATACATGAACCGGTACGGAGCGGCGCATATAAATGTATAGATGTATTATATAAAAATGTATAAAAAACATAACAAGTTTCGGCTACAGGATTGAGCCCTCTTCAGATGTAAAGTGTGATAAAATAAAACAATAAATAAAAAAATAATTCATGTCGCAATCAACATAAAACGTAAAAAAGTAAAATTCGGATGGATCTCGAAAATACGTGCGATTGAGTAGTCAAGATGTCCATTATGAAAGCCAGATCGCTAGACAACATCGAAAAAGAACTTGTAAGAAAAAACAGACTTTAGTAATTAGATTTTATATGCGCCGCTCCGTATCGGTTCATGTATCTTCGTCTAATATTTTTAATTAATTAAATGTTTTTTAACCTAACGACTCTTCATTCACCGTTTATTTTGTTTGTTTATTTATGTTATAGTTTAAGAGTCTTTACATCGTTGTTATTTAAATTAAATTGATAAGCAATTTTTGATAATAATTTGATGCTCAATCAGACATTTATTAGAAAGCTGTTAATGTGCTGAACAATTGTAAATAAATTTATTATGAAAAATATTACTTCGATCGGAAGTCGAATCTGAATCTCTTGTATTCCGTACGAGCGTCCTAAGCCTTTAGTCTACAAAATAACAGCAATCTGCATTTATTACGCAAATGTAGATGAAATATGTCATTATTATTATAGTTATTTAACTCTATTTGACATCGTGACATTGTCACGAACATAACTAAACGGCAAACTTTTAATATGGTTTCAAAAAATCAATTAAAAACATTTCTTTCCAGTCAGCAGTTGATATAAATATTCACTAAAAACTTTTACAATTATAAATGGAACTTTATTCATAATCAAATATACTCGTATTATGTTTTTATTCACTACGGCTACCAGAAAATGAAGAAAAATTATTTAATAGAAATCAGGAATGAGTGCAAAAACGAGCTTTATTAACTTTCTTTCTATGTTTAGATATAGATCTGAACATAATTTTAATTTTTATTGGACCACCAAGATATTCATAATGTGGATACTCAAATTAGCTACTAGAATGTCACAAATTTTTGCAACATTATCATCATGCTCAATTAAGCGTTCTAGATAATTATTTTGATGATGGTATAAGAACAAAATTATTATCAGATCTATATCTAGACAAAAAAGAAAGTTTAATTATTTCTTCTATCTATTCTAAAAGAGAATAAGTTTTGACTAATACGAAAATGTTTTGAAAAGTAAAGTTATATCATATTAAATAAAATCGAATAGTATATTATTTATCATATAGACGCATGAAAGAAATCGTGTGTGTTATTAAAGATAAATCTAAAAGTTGTTAAGTAAGATATCAATTTGTCTTATTTTATCTTAAAATATCCCGAGAATTAAGCAACAAAAATTGTATTATTAGTACTTAAACTGCACATATAATTAATTGATAAGCATATTCATTATTCAAAGCTATAGAATTTGAAATCAAACGATTATTTTTTTTTTCATCGAACTCTTCAATCAATAAAAAATCACTTAAAATCTCTTCCATGTAACAATACGGCTTATAAAGGGTGTTCCAAAATTAACGTAAGATTTGAATTAAATAGAAAACACAGTTTTTAGTCTTTTGATTGTTATTTTTTTATTGAATCATAAAGTACATAGGATAGGGTTATTTGTGGAATAACACATCGGGCAAATGGCCTCCACGGCTTTGCATGCACATACGCACTCGTTTGTCGAAATTTTCCATGACCATTTTGCATAAATGTGGCTGAATTTCGTTGATGCAGCGTTGAATCTCCTCCTTTAATGTACGGGTGGTTGTGGGCTTGTTGACATAGACCTGTGATTTCAAATAACCCCATAAAAAGAAATCTAATGGTGTTAAATCACACGATCTAGGGGGCGATTTTGGCGATTAACAAAGCCATCAAGGTGAAAATGTGCTTCATCGCTTAGAATGATTTTGCTCGAAAAATCAGCATCCATTTGTTGATGTTCAATAATCCATTTTCATGCTCCATTTTCACTAACCCTAAACTGTCAGCTGTTAAATTGTTTTTTTTTTTTAGTTGCCAACACTTTACTGCACAAATGGCGGCAAATTCAAATCTTGCGTTAATTTTGGGACACCCTTTAGCTCAATTCCTGGAAGTTACCTCAATGTCTTATTTAACAACGTGTGGCGACTCGCCACCAGAGGTCCAATGGGACTCACGCGAATCCGAGCGAGCCCCGTTCGACCTCTGGTGGCGAGTCACCACAAACGATTTATTAACAAATATGCAAGGTTGGGAAGTAACGCGTTACATGTAATAACGATTTACTTGTAATCGTTACGTTTCCGTTACTTTTTTTTAGTAGATAATAACGATTTGATAATGTTATTTTTTTTATTGATAAAACGAAAAAGTAACAATATTAAATTTTTTTTAGTAACGAATTTACTTTAGTAATTGTTTACGAAATTGATCCCGTTACTCTCTCTTGTATCATTACTTTTTTATAGATCACGGCCGCCAAGAAAAGGTTATAAATAAACAAAATACTTTTTGCCTACTTTTGTTTTATTCATTATCCTCGTTTTAGTATAAGAATTAAAAACTAAAATATTATATAACAAAATAATTAAACATAAAACATACATATGTAAAATATCAATAAAAAATGAAAATGTTAAAGATAAATATCTCTCTAAATATCTTATGTTTAATTTACATTCTTAGTATTCTGTCTTAGAAGCCTGTTTTAACATTTAAAAATAGGTAATTATGCAAAAGACTTATTCATTGATTTTGATGAAATCTAACAGATTTCCTAACCTCAGTTATCAACTTTAACACTTAATATGTCGGCTCATAGGGCAGAGCGACATTTATTTTTCTGTCAGATTCGTTCATTTAGTGCAAAAACGCGTCAAATGATCCTTATTTCATCAAAATCGGTGAGCCCGTCTTCTGCATAATTACAAAAAAAGTAACAATTTTTTTTATCATTACTTTCAAGTATCGATAACGCGTTACTTTTAGAATCGGTAACGGGTTACTTTTTACCGCAAATAATGGTAACGCGCGATAATGCGTTACTTTTAAAAACAAATTTTCTCAACCCTGCAAATATGATAGCATTAAATTTATTGTCTTCAACGTTTTTTCTCATACGTTTCCAATATTTTCTCAAGATAAACTATACATCATTCGATTACGCTTAAGTAATTCTTTAGTAGGACTCGCTTATTATTATTTAAACGAAAATACATTTACACGTATATTTAGCACACTCATCTATGAAAAATGTCTTTTCGAATATTTTCACGTTTTTTTTTTTATAAACGTTTATCCCTTTATTAAGGAGTTTTCCTAGTGTGACGGATTGAAAAAATCAAAAATTCTTTTTGATAAAAATGACGTTTGAATATAGTAAAAACGGAAAAAATATGTATTGTATATAAAATATCATTAAAACAGTGTATTCAGTGCATTCAGACAAGTGGTTCTAATAAATTAATATGCTAATTATACGAACAAATCTTTACGTCAACTTGTGTACAACGACTAAAAGTGTACTGAGTGTGCACTAATTTTGCCAATGAGAAACGCTATTCTTTTAACTGCCGTTGTACGCTTTGGGTAATGCTAATGCCGGCGGTATGTAAGTTTCTCAATTAAACTGTGAGCTTACATTCCTTAAAAAACATGTTAAATCAATACTCAAATGTATCGAAGTGTAATAACGACGTCCATTTAAACGTATTATTCTTGTTATTTGTTACACCCAACACTTTGTTAATAACTTTTTAACTAATCTGCCGCAGTTGAACTTTTTCGAAACTTTAATTGTTAAACTAAAGATATCCAAACAAAAATCTACTTGCTTTGAAATATGCAACGAAAATTTATCACTTAAGATCATTTCGATCAAATTTGCTCGAAATTGGGGAGCTAGTGTGAAATTAGCCCTTTCCCCCAAAATTGTTTTTTAAATAACTTTTTACCAGAAGTGTGCAAACAAAAATTCAAAATGTGCATACATATGCAAACGAGGAACTATAGAAACAATCAAATGAGCTGTGTGTGTGTGTGTGTGTGTGTGTGTGTGTGTACACATATATAGGGTGTTTGATAATTCTATCGATAACGCTCGTGGACAGGTAGAGCGGACTAAACTGAGTCGAAAAGTTTTGTACCATTTTGCAATTTTTGCAATAATTAATAAGATATTAATCAGGAGAGACCGAGTATTTTTGTTGGCAGTTTTCACAATTTCAGGATTAGAGTTTTTAAACAATTAATTATTATGCTTAAAATATGGTAGAGAGAACCTTTCTCTACATTTTCATACCAATAATGGTTCTATATACAATACTGTATAATTTCTTTGCAATAAATAAAAATTCAAATTAGAGAAGCATCCCCCAATGACCTGACTTCCAAAAAAATTATCCACTTTGCATACATATTTTTCTAATACAACTATGTGCTTTCTTTACACCAATTAATTCATCTCATTATGCTGTTCATAAAAGTATTAAGGTATGATTATCAAAAAGTTAATAGTTTACGAATTATTTAACATTTTATGTCAATATGTACCAGAACAAAGCATAAAATATCTCATAAACTATTGGTTTTTCGATATTATTATCTTAATACTCTTATATTCAGAATAATTAGAGGAATTATATTATGTAAACAATTCACATAATTCCATTTAAAAAAAGATGACCTTCAAATCTCCTAAGCACCTCCATTTGGAAAAAATGTTTATCATCACATGATGCCCTTCTCGAAACCGAACAATTTTATTTCTTCTTATCTTCTTATCAA
>NW_017304352.1:130946-134630 GCF_001594115.1 Trachymyrmex septentrionalis | reverse complement strand
TGACACGCATAACGTATGTTTCTTAAAATATTAAGAAATGCGAAACAAATAAAATTGGTTTTCAATTTTATAAAAAAACATTAAGATATTCAACAAGACAGTTTTCATAGATAGATGTGCTAAATATATGTATAAATATATTCTCTATTTAAATATGTAATACCTAATTTAAAATACGTATATTCAGAAAAACATTTCTGATAAATGGATATATGTTAATTATAAGTGTAAACGTTTTTCTGAAAGTGAATATAAACGGATAAATGTTTCATGTTTATACGTATCTTCGAAAAAAGGAATAAAATTAGAGCCCTATTTTTTAATATAATATATAATTTTTATACATCTCGTAACTTCTTCTGTATAGTCGAAAAACAGCCAAAATTTAATGTCCTCCTTTTTAAGTAGGTACTTTAGTAAAATTATTGTTTCTATGTGTAACGAGAAAAATATCTAATAAAGGTTGTAATTTCTAACTGAGCGATATATACAATTTTTATTGAATTCTCTATAATTTTTCGGCTAAAATTCTATAATTTTAAAGCTTTAAAATACAATAATCTTTTGGAAAATTTACAATTTTATAATTGTCGATACAACCTCTATTTTTACAACTACGGTTAATATTATATTCATTTTAATTTATGTACTTTTTAATTTCTATAATAAACAAAATCGAAAAAATGCCGTAGTGCTACATAATTATATTAATTGTAGAGTCACGGCGATCAGATGCCATATCGATGCAGTTGGTGCAACAGACTATTCAAACACAAGCGCAGCCGCGATCGTCACGTGAAGTTACACACCGGAGACAGGCGATACCGCTGCTCGAAATGTGAAGCCGCCTTCTCCAGAAGGTAAGCGCAAATCTAATCTCTAAAATATTTTACCATCAACCACAAAAATTATCAAGCGATGACTCATAGAAATCGTAAACTGCGTAACTCAAATTTTAAACCTTCTCTCTAAAACGTTTAGAGTGAAGGTTCACTCTGAAAAGTGCAGGAATCTCATTTTTGAAGATTGAAAATTGAGCCACTTTTTTTTAAGATTGGTTCAATTTTCACTCTTTAGAATGAGATTTCACTCTAAAGAATTTACAGATTCCGATCCCCGATCGAAAGAATTAAAGAACTTTAATCCTTCCAAATCTTTCTGGTCCGTCAATCGACAAATGATCTGATTTACGGATTATGTCATAAAACACACGCATACACACGAACATAATCAGTAAGGATCATCAAGATGTAAAAGAAATAATCGCGCTGGCGTAGCTATAAACGCAACAGATGGCTGAACGAGACGCTGCCTCGACGGGGTGCTGCCGGTTGTCGGTGCGCAACGCGCGGGGCCCAACGGGGTCCGTCCCATCGGCTGATTCCAGGGGACCCCGATCCAACGAATGACAAATGAGTAATGATCACACGACGATCGCGGTCCCGGGTGGCATTAGTCAAGCTTACTCTCTTACGTGGCCGCTTTCTTTCTTCCTTCCCTCTTCGTACCCTTCTCGTCGCCTAGATGTTTATTCTCCTCTTTCTCACGCATAACGTACACTCTTTCCTTTGCACGCACGCATGTACGTACGCACGCACGCTCGGCATTGAATCGTCCTGTGCGTATTGAAATGCTAAGCTGGCCCCGCGCGCGAAGCACCTTTTTCTAACTTGACACACGTGTGTATGCACGCGTATGCGCTCGTATATACGCGGGCCCCCGCGGGGCCCCGGGTGAGCGGACAGGTAGGACGTATAGGTGTTACAGGACAACAGGTAGAACATTAGTCAAGTGCCTCGTTGCCGCTCATCCGCCTTCGCCGGCCGTTAAAGTCGCGCTCGCGACCGATAAATCCCTGCGCAAATCCATTCATCATCAGCTTTCTTTCATGCGAAGAAACCGAAATTTGAAATTCCGCGATTGATCAGCAACGAATTTATATTACTATAAATTAATTAAAATTGCCAACTTTCGATAGATTTGATTTTTATTTTTATATTTTACTTATAACTGTGCGTTATTAATCCGAGAATAGTCATCTGGGACAGTTGTATGTCTATTCTCAGCAGCGAGAATAGGTAGTATATGTTGTCAAATATATTGTTTAACATATTGTCTTTCTTTATTTAATAACTATTCTTTACAAATATTTAAATTTGCAATTCTATTAAAAAGCCGCAATAAAAAAGCGTTATATTAATTAAAATTGTTATTTTTTAGAAATATTGTCGCAAAAAGCTGTTTAACGTATTTATTCGTTTAATATTTGTTTAATTATTGCTTTTACTTTTTTTTTTTTCAAAAAATTGTGAATCATAAAATCACGTATCCATGATGTCCTGAAACATTAATAAATCAATAAACAATCAATAATTTATATGTTTTTTATTGATGTATAAAAAGCTCAAGTGATCGTTTACATATAAATAAATCAAATGACTATTCTCGGTTTAATTAAAATCAACGATAAAGAAACGATCAATCGCTTTCTACGAAAAGAATGATTTCGTTGAAGTATCTAAAAATTTAGATACAGATCTAAAGATAATTTTTTTGGATCATCAAGATAATTATATAGAAAATTTAAGCATGTGTGTAAACAATGCTGCAAAAAGTTATGATATTTTAGCAACCTGCTTAAACATCCGATATAATAATTTTGATAGTGCAATAAAATTATTTACTTTCAGATTTGTATCTCTATAACTAAATTTTTAGATACTTTAACAAAACCGTTATTTTTCCTTGTACAAACTTTTTGTATCTATTGTATTTATAGACTTCTTTCTTTTCTGAAGCTTTCCGACTGCAAACATTTTGGTAAAGTCCTAACAAGTCTTTGCTCCTCACTTGTCAGCCGCTATTATAATCGCACAGCCAGATCTTTACGCCACGTCTCTATTCGTCCTCCCACCTTAACTGTCGGTTTGGGTGACCCAACAAAAGGGTGAAAATCTCCGTGGTTCTCACGCTAAGTGTTCAGCACAAAAAAGATCTGATCTTGGCTCTTAATTGAAACTTTCGCTTATGACAGATTGCAAACACGCAACAATGTATCATTTCGATTGTATCATTATATCCTTTCGAGGATAATTTCCAATAAGGTTAAAACATTAGAAATCTATTCATACTGCTTGAAAAACGAAATCTAATCCAGCAACATGTTGGGAACAAATTATCTTATTTGTTACACAATTTTAATTTTTAAAATTTTCTTTTTCTACAAACTTCTCAAGAGAAAGTATATCGTTCCCTTTCTTCAAAAGTGATACAACTAAAAAAATTAAGTTCTTCAGAAAAAGGAATAATTATATTTTAACTTGACAGAAAATTGATTAGTTAAATATCAGCAAAAAGAATATATTCTTAACATAACAATCAAATGTCATTTTTATTATTTATCATTTTATTTTCATTTCATAACCCTTAAAAACCTTTAAGATGTGACGATTTTTATGATTTTTTTTGTGAAATTAAGTTAATTCTATGGTGTAATATGTTTTTGTAAAAAATGATTGCATGCAACGTTAAGGAGTGTAAAAATCGCAGTGAAAATGCGAAAGTAAAAAAAATAAAATTTTTTTTCGTTTCCAAAAAACAGTGACGTTGCGGCAAAATGGATGAAAGTTTATGGCAAAGAAATTAACCTCAAAAGTGGTAAATATAATATAAATTAAACGTTAT
>NW_017304352.1:129152-130846 GCF_001594115.1 Trachymyrmex septentrionalis | reverse complement strand
TAAATGTGATTTATAATAATTATTATTAAATTATTAATAATTATTAATAATAAAAGATATAATAGTAGTTCTCAAAATAAAAACATTAATTGTCATTTCCTTATTTAAGGATACACAATCGATCACTTGCGTGATAAACGATATGGTATTCCTATACTAGAGTTGCGCATCAGTAATTGACAGTTAATTGAAGTTAAGATATTGTTTTCATATACGTGTTTTACAGTTAAAAACATAACAATAGATTACAAGCACATATACTCAATCACACATGTGTCACAGGATGAAGCAATCTAACCTAATGTCGGAAGTCAACAGCGTTGCCAAGTTTTCCACATATATTTTTTTAGTTGCTCAAATAAGCATGTTTTTTATCAGCTTTTTGTTTCTATACAAATAAATTACACGGTAAATAAAGTTAAAATTCTTGCAAGGATAAAAAAGGGTTTGTTCTAACTACTTATATATTTTTTTTATGTGATTCGAAGCATTTTAAAAGTAAGTAATTTTATATATATATATATATATATATATATATATATATATGTAATATATCAGTCATTCAATGCATTTGCCGTAAACCATGCAAAAAACTTTAACTTTAGCTCTTTCTTTCTTAAAAATTACACGGTCAGTCGGCTTGAAATTTTAACATAATATTCCCAGCAAAAATATATCTCAAACACGTAACTTATATATGATTTTAATTTTTTAATTCGTAAACAGTTCTGTCAAAAGTTACGTGACTTTACGGAAAATGTTCTCAAATTTGTCGTCTTATTTTACCTGTAATAATTACATAACAGTGATATGATTTAAATACGAAACGGCGATACAAGGTTGATATATAACAATAATGTATTGAGACGAAATACATATGGTATGTAAATACTTAGACGAAATACTTATGCAAAATTTGTCACTGTGACATCACAAATGGGTGAAATTGTTATTTATTTGCTACTTATTGACCCGATTTCTTTGATTTGAAGAAGTTTTTTAGTTATTTCTTGCTATTAGAATTAAAAAAATAGTTTATAGTTTTGCAACTTTTTTTAAATGAAAGAAATATATTTTTAATACGTAACAAAATATTTTTTTAAATAAAAACTATTTTTTTATGTAATAAAAAGATTACGGTTATATCTTAACAAAAAAGTAATTTTTTATTATTATTTACTTTTATTTTTTCAGTTCAATTTATTATTTACTGTTTCACATACCTATATATTCTTGTCTTATTAACTATAATAAATTATTGAAAAACGCGTTGCATCGCTGCCAAGATTTAAACTCACGATCCCTAGAACAGTAGCCTAATAACATTTACTGAGCTAATCGCACACTTATGATCGAGTCATTGCCAACTTATACCCCTTATTATTTATACCATTCCTATATTAATTTCGTGCTTCTGCTGACAGTTTAATATTATTAATATTCGAGGGGATTACATGGAAACGAAATAATATGCTGGTATTTATTCACTTATTATTAGTTAAGTAATAATCTACACATGTTAAATACTTATCCTTTATATTTTTATATCTATAAAGGAAAAATCGATATGACAGTCGAATATATTATTATCTAACTGCATAGAAATATTTTTGATAGCATAATAGAAACAAACTATATAGAATCTAACCTATATTTTGAATAAACTTTATTTGCTAGCGATATTGATTATACTT
>NW_017304352.1:120230-129052 GCF_001594115.1 Trachymyrmex septentrionalis | reverse complement strand
TATATATATATATATATATATATATATATATATATATATATATATATATTATATATACACATAATTTATGAAATTAGATTACATCGTAGTGATGTAATTTTATATAGGAAACCACAATCTCGTAATTTTAGTGATATAACTGTTATAGACTACAGTATACATTCCTACAGATGTAACTAAACATGTATAATTTACATCTTTTTCCATTATGGCTCAGTACTGTAAATGTATTTTATATTTGTTATATCTCATTCATAGAATAATATACATATAATTTAATTATTGTACAATTTATTTACATAATTATGTTATGTACTAAATATATAACAAAGACATATAACAAAATTATCATATAATATATTATAGGACCGTATATGGGATAACACTATAGAAATCAAACAGTCTGGCCGGATCTTAAATGCTTATATGATTCTTGTGTGAATTTTTTTATATTACGTATGTAGTCTCCAGAAATGCGCGCCGATATGATTTTTCAGTCTTGAAACGCTAACTCTATTAAACTACTTCAGTAATATCACAAGTTAAATTGAGACCAAAGTAATATTTTTCGCAATAAGAATTAATTATTTACAGATTTTAATATGTCATTCGACATTATTAAGATTGTTTCAAAGATACGAATGAGCATCAAAAATTTGTTAAATTGCTAGTCAATTTAATTCGTGATATTACTGCGTAGAGTTAGCGTTTCAAAACCGAAAAATCATTTCAGTGCGCGTTTCTGGGAACTACATACGTAGTAAATATATAAATTTACACAAGAATCATACAAGCATTTAAGATCCAGCTAGATCGTTTAAGGTTTTAATTTCTATAAAATTATCATATATTTATATCAGAATATCTCGTTTATGCCATAAAACTGTATTGTTATTATAAAACAGAGATATCTGAATAATGACAAAAAAATTATATAACAGTGCCAAGTCATGGTAGGTTAGTTTTATTTTAAATAATATGCAATTCTTAGATAAATGTAATTCTTAAATAGATCAAAGCATTTCGATTTTTCGATCGTACCTCCTTAAATTATACCACATTTTAGGTACTGCAAAAAAACGCTTATTGACTGATATATTAATTAATATGGCCAGGTTCCGCCATTCTTATTGGTTGATCATCTTTTTGCGCAACAGCACACCTCTTTTTCTTATTACACCATGGTTATTTCTTTTCAATGATTGATAGAATAATTCTATTCTAAAACAAAATATAAGTATTCGCTCGTGTATATGCAATATAAAAGTGATTTCAATAATCAATTCAGGTCAATAATTTAAAAAATGAGCAATATTATTACATAAATAAAAATTTTTACATTAAATTTATTGAATTACATACATATGTTGATAGGATAATGTTTACTTAAATCATTAATGATAACAAATCGAAAATCATACTTTTTAAATCATGTCACTTTTGAAATAGGGAGCGACATATTTGCTTTAAGGCACGTTGAATCAATGTCTTAACTTGTTGCAAGTCAAGTCCGGTTCGATCGAAACCAATCAAAGAATCTTATGTATCGTAATGAATGACTTTGTATCTCACGACAATGTTTTTACTCTCATGGAATGTGGCAACGAAATCGCATTTTCTCGGTAGTTTCTCATAATTCTCATAGTTCATGGATGCCAATCCGGAGAGAGATTCAATCTTACAAACGAAGTTACCCAGATATCCAATTAGTTTTGAAAAAGTAACGACTAGAAAAGTTATAGTATCCTACTTCCTATTATAACTAAAATAAGTACCATTCGGAAAATTTTATATTTGTTAGAGGAATGGATTCAAAATCCGCTATAAGCGGCTCCGAAAATAAGTTTAAATGACATTTTTTCGTAAATTTTTTTACTTTTTGAATTTTTCTACGTGTAAATAATATACATAAATCGAATAGAAAGGAAATCTTGGCTCTCAATTCCAGTGAACATTTTCTTATTTATCCGTCCCAAAATTGGAATTGCGTTTAGATATGATACACTTATAAAGTTGTACGAATATATGTACTTACAAAAATATACATATGTTTTCTAACTTATTACATTTTTGTTAATGTATTATTATACGTTTTTTATTTCAACGAATTGAAATTTAAAAAGTTAAAAATATTTTATTGTAAGTTTTGCTATACTATAAGGTAGAAAAATTAGAAATAAATTGGAACCTATCAATGGAATCGAGACCTAAGTTTTCTATGCCACTTACGTATATTCTATACTTATACATATGTGTAGAAAAATTCAAGAAGTAAAAAAATTTACGAAAAAATTTCATTTAAACTCATTTTCGGAGTCGCTTACAGAGGATTTTAATTAATAGAAGATAGGATAGTACAACGTCTAAACGTCTAAACGACTTTGTCAAAACTCATTGAACATCTGGGTAACTTCTCTTGTCAATTGCCGAATACCCTCTTGTTCCTTTTTCCCTCCATATCTTTTTAGTTAGCGCCGTCTGTTTATTATCTAATTTACATCAATCTAATTTCGATAAAAAAAGATATACAATTTTTTACACAACTCATTAGTTAAGTATTGATGAAAGTATTGTATATAAAGCATGCATTTGCATGAAAAGAATAAGTTTATACTGAAATATTTAAAACTAAATTTAGATCTAAAAATAATTTTATTGGGCCATCAAAATACCATGTAATTATGTAAGACATTCAAATATGATAATTAATACTGCAAAAAGTTTTGACATTCTAGCAACCAATTTGAGCGCCTATATGATTATTGTGACAGTCCAACAAAATTATTTTTAGATCTACATCTAGCTAAATTTTTAGATACATAAAAAGGAGTTTTGCTATCTAAAAATTTAGTTACAAACGAGATAGTTCTTTTTGCCTACAAATCGATAATCTATAGCATTGTTTGCCTACATTTTTGTCGATAATTTGTTTGCGCACAAAAATTATTGCAAAAATATCGAGCCTACAGCTCGATTGCTTATATGCAAGCACTTTTGCGCACACATAAAAATAGAAACAAGTCACATTTGTCTACATGTATTATTGTCTAGTTCGATTGCTTATAAATATATTATTGTCTACAATTCGATTGCCTACATGTATTGTATTATGGCCTACAGCTCGATTGTATATCGTACTATTCTCTGCATTAAAAACATAAATTCTCTGCTTTAAAACACAAATTCTCTGCTTTAAAAATACAAATTATTTTCTTACTTAACTTAACCTTAATTTTATATTTGTGCGCAAAAGTGCTTATAGGCAATCGAGCTGTAAACAATAATGTATGTATAGTCTAGAAACAAACTCCCAGAGAAAGGAAAGATGGACATAAAAAAAAACGATATTAATCGTCATAATCAAATTTTAATAGATAAACAATTTGTTAGATTTGTTAATGAAACATTACATTATTACATTGGTAAATAATAACTAATAACACTTAATTAATAGCATTATATGTCACAATCAAAATTGCATCAAGTTATAAAATCACAAAAATGTACATTTCATGTTTTAAACTTGTACTTTTGTACGCTATGTATTTTACGAATAATTTTTGAGTTTTTAAATAAAAAATTATAAAATTTTTCACACGTTAAGTCAAAATTAAATTTTACATTGAGCATGGATTCTAATGTTTTTATTAATAATTGTGTTTTTTCAAAAGTCCATATATATGTGAGTAATTAAAGAAAAACATTATTTGACACAGGCATTTATTCCTAAAAGACAAAGTCCAAATTCAACAAGTATTTTCAAATTCTCTGTCAATGTATTGTATAGTAAAATGTTGAAATATTTTAACCCATCGCTGATCAACTTGTTTATTATTATTATAATACAGGCTGCGTTCCAGGAATGTATTTTTATCGTTATCAATGCTTTTCTTGTTATATGTCAAATGAAGATAGAACGCGCCTTAGCGCTGAAAGCGCGCTGTCGGATCGCAGGTACGCCACAATTGCATTTGGGATGTATATTTCTTAAAAAAGAGGGACAATTTGTGATTACGATTTTAATTTGGGATAAAATTTGGGATTGTCTCTCCCAATTTTGGACGATTGGTCGCTAGAATGTATAGGCAATCTATAAGTAATAATGCATGTAGGCAAATGTGACTTTGTTTCTGAAATTTTTACTTGTGCACAAAAGTGCTTGCATATAAGCAATCGAGTTGCAGGCTATAATTCATGTAGACAATAATACATATAGGCAATAAAACATATATATAGGCAAATGTGACTTTATTTATGAAATTTTTAGTTGTGCGCAGATATGAATATAGGCAAACGATGCTGTAAGCAATCAATATGTAGGCAAACGAGATCCTCTCGATACAAACTTGAAAATAATTTTGTTGATTTATCAAAATAATTATGTAGAACGTTCAAATTAATTGTTTAAAATGTCAACACTTTTTGCAACACTACTCTTCATATTTAAGATTACGTAATTATCTTGATGATCCAACAAAATTATTTTCAAATTTCTGGCTAATTTTTTAGTAATTTCTAGCTAAATTTTTAATTATTTCGGCAAAATCATTGTATTCATGTAGACATAAATTCATAACTGATATTAACCATTTCAAAAAACCAATGAAAAAATATACAAGTCGAGATTAGATGATTTATAGAACAAACAAACGACTTTTTGTATTTGAATCTTTACAAAACAAACGTT
Organism: Trachymyrmex septentrionalis; assembly: GCF_001594115.1. Lineage (NCBI taxonomy): Eukaryota > Metazoa > Arthropoda > Insecta > Hymenoptera > Formicidae > Trachymyrmex > Trachymyrmex septentrionalis. The sequence continues at coordinate 124,365 of NW_017304352.1, read as the reverse complement.
TCGAGATTGATGAAAGAAGAAATCGAGAACGTTGTTGCACCCACGAATCACCACGAGAGGGTGATTCTTTGAACTGTCGAGGGTGGAGTTTAACGGACCATTTATTTCCATTTCCTTGCAGTTCAAACGCAATCTTCTTCTTCTTATATAATGGCTGCTCGCCATTACACACTTGAATTTTACATTCTTGCAAGGATTAAACAGTCAAATCATTACAAAAGTTCTATGTTACTTTCTTTTATGGCTAAATAGTTTTTGGCATTTATAATAAGTAATTATTTTGAAATTTATTTTTCTCGAAATAATAGAAATTATAAATAGCATTGAAAATAAAGTCTATTTCTTGTGAATTTTTAAAGACACGAATAAATTTTTATAAAACCTTATTTTTAAAATACCTGTTCCAATAGATACTACAGAGTTTATTGGAAAAAACACTTGAAATACAATATTAAATAATTCAATTGCAGAGCTTTAATGTCTTATCAATCTTGGACAAGCTAAATATGATAATTTCATATAAGAAAATAAGATTTTTTTATCCTATCTACTCTTTTTTGCATTTTGTAACCTGATATAGACCAGCAAAATGTAAAATACGTTGCAACGATATATTATTTTATGCACAATCTGCAACATTAAAAATATGGTAAATATGCTGATTAGGGGAGCCCTCCCAGTGACCTTGACCTTGACATATGTTGTCAAGGTCATGACTCTGAGAGAAAGTTTTAACTGTCGGACGATACACGTTAAAAAATTCTGAACAAAAAAGTTTAAGAAATAATAAATCTCATTCTGCTATATAAAATCAAAATTTTCAGTTTTAAAATAAATTTTTTGCTATAAAAACGTTTTCTTATGTAATTTTTATTCTTAAAACAAAAAGTTTATAATTTTGCAACGACTCTTCAATTTAAAATGAACCATGTATACAATACGAGTACAAAGTCATCGCGTGGAAGTAAAGCACTAGATATATAGATGTTCTCATCCGCCATTTTGGTTCCACTTGATTGATAGATTATAATACGATTAGTGACAAACGTAAATGTTAAGAAGAGCCCGCTCACCTTAAATTTTGATAAAAATATCCTGAATCGATGCATTTTTATGTAAAAATAAAGATTTGACAAGAAAAAAGTGTCGCTCTGCTCCGCAAATTGAGATATATTAATTCTTAAAGATGATTATTCGGATTAGGAAATCTGTCATAATAAAGTGTAGTGGTTCACTATGCTTTAAAAACATACATTCTCTGCTAAAGTAATGAATTTGTATTTAAAAAAAAAATAAAAGTGAATTTGTGTTTAAAGCAGTGAACCATTACTGTGACAGATTCCTTAACCCGAGTAGTCGTCGACTTTAACTCTCAGTACCTTAGTTTTGAGCACTCTTACTACACACGTTTGGTCATTCGTATTCTGGATTAATTTTCATTACTTTTACGAGAATATAAAAATTATTAAACGATTGTTACATATATTTTGACATCTTTAAAAAGTATTTGTATAGTTGTATAATAACAAATTATAGATAAATTGTTATAACTAAATATAGTTAACAAAATGACAGAAAAATGCACTGTTTTATATCAAAATATAAAACTTTGAAACAAAAATGTTTAAAGAAAAAATTTGATTCAATACCTTAAAATTGACATTCCAAACTACAAAAAAAAGTTTAAGTGTCGGCTGTCCAAAAAATTTAGTTATAAATTTAGTTATTAATAAATTAAGTAACCTGAAAATGAAATGTTTTTTAATATGAATGACTATAAATTGTGAACGTATATTGTATTTATATTTTAAACAATGCATTTTATTATTGTGTTAAAAAAATGTATAATTTATTAGGAAAATGTTCTTTATAATATTACAGACAACATAATATATAATATTACTGACAACATTTAGCATAAGGGTACTAAAAATCATGTTTATTAAAGACTAATATGTTGTTCTAGAATTAAATTCTTTTTTTAATAATTCGTGAAATATTCCCGCAATATAACCAAAAATTAGTTGAAAATAAAAAAAGAAATAAAAATTTTTTAGTTATAAAAAATGTACATTTCGTACACACATTGAGTCATTTGTGACCCAGAGGTGGACTTTAGAGTTATGTAAGTTAAAGGATACGCACAAATTGAGGCCGACAACGCACAAAATTTGTTCTCTAAACGCCAAACTTTTTTTAGAAATAAAAAGGAGACCGATATTTGACGAAGTACTTTTAGTACAATATTTAAAAAAATAAATAAATGTGCAGGACATGAATGATCCAAAGGTGTGTATTAATGATTAAGGAATAATATCTCGGTACACGGAGCGGAAGCGACATTTTTTTCTTGTCAAATCTTTATTTTTAAGCTAAAACGTATCGGTTTAGTATATTTTTATCAAAATTTGAGCAGGCTCTTTTCTTGAGTCCTAACATTTACTTTTGTCACTAATCGTATTATAACCTATCAGAATCAAGTGGAACCAAAATGGCAGATGAGGATATCTACAGATGTGCTTTAGTGAAAGTCATGCGCCCCTGAAGCAGGGGAAGAAGTGGGATGAAAGTCGCTTCACATGGAAAGCGACTTGTCTCTTAGCAGGGGCAGGGGGGGAGATGGGATGGACCTCGCTTCTTTAGTGTTTTTTAGTTATAAAAAAATGTTGCATAATATAGTAAAGAAATGATATGTTGATATTATAATTTCCGAATATTCGGACTGTATTCTTTAAAAGTGAATTAGTTACTTCAGTGCTATACTTATAAGTGATGTAATCAGCAAATATTTACTGTTTTTCAATAATACGCTGATTTTCATTTTTAGGAGTTATGATTTTTTGCAGATTCTTAACTTGCAGAAATCATAACCGTTAAAAGTGAATTAATATATTATTATTGAAAAACAGTAAATATTCGCCAATTACATCAAATAAATGTATAGTAGCACTGAAGTCAATAATAACACTAATTCACTTTTTTAGAATATATAAAATATATTAGTTTAAATCTATTGCTGCATTATGGCAGATGAGGCCATGGTACATAAAAAAACTTAAGTAGTAAAACATTTAACAGATAGAGAGAGAAGGACTCTTCCTATACAAAATAAATAACAATAAATAAAGGACAAAGTAAGAGTCAAACACATTTTTTAAATTGTCACACAATTAAAAAGAATAAATTACAAATAAAGAAAAGTAAAATTGAAAAAAATAATAAAAAATTCAGTTTAAATTCAAATAATTACAAGTTTCGGCTACCGGATTGAGCCATCTTCAGACATTAACTTATCATAAAAATAGCTGTACAAAATTAATTATCGAAAATGCTCGCATAATCACAGCTCGGGTGAGACTTGATGTAGAACTCGACATTATTCACACACGATTAAACAGTTAAATGTATTTCATATCTCTTGAAAAAAAAGTTAAAAAATCATGTGTAAATTATTCAAACAAGTTTGTTCATATATATAAGTGTGAAAACCCATTAGAATATACAAAGTTTAGTGGAAAGCAGATGTGTAATACGGACGATTATAATGTACACTCGCTGATATGGATCAACACGGACTGACGATGTGCGTGTGCGTGTGCGTGTTCGTGTGCGTGTGCGTGTGCGTGTGCGTGTGCATGTGCGTGTAGCATTCAATTAATTTATGAAGCAGAGGTCCTGGACCTCACAACGCGAGTAATTATTATTGTAAATGTTAATTAAAGGTTAAATTTAAACCAAAAATTCTTGATATTTCATTTGTGAATTTTTGTCGACAAATGTGTGCAAAACAGAGTAGACTTCTCTAGTCAATCAACAGGCTTGAAAAAATTGTCGTACAATAAAAATGTATAAATAAAACACCACCCCTTGAGTTAAATAATATTTTTGTTATTTCTAACTTCCAAGTTTGTCAAAATGTATCATCTTAATTCAAAACATGATGTAGTTAAAAAGCAACCACCTCTAATTAATTCTTTGATAAAAAGTTTTTTATGTACGAATATATATATACATATATAAATATATGTACAATAGACATACATAAAATATACATATTATATAATTATATATGAAATATGTCCATGTACTCGTATGTCCATATATAATCTTTCTTTCTTTTATAAAATTACTGTTT
>NW_017304352.1:118991-120130 GCF_001594115.1 Trachymyrmex septentrionalis | reverse complement strand
GCATATGTATATATTTATGTACATTTTTATATATATATATATATATATATATATATATATATATAAAAGCAATTCTTTTACATTTCTCCAAATTTGATTTTTCTTATAATAAACAATGTGAAAATTATCCTTTTAATTATTTTCAATGTTTTTTCACACACTTATTATTATTATTATTTTTAATATATTAAATAATAATTTTACAAAAAAAAGAAAGATGTATGGACATATTTCAAATATAATTATACAGTTTATGAAAGTTTATACATGTTATGTATGTTTGTATGTATATTTTGTATGTGTATATTCGTGCATAAAATTTTTTACCGGATACCCGCACTTGGTAAATGATAAACTAAATTTCAGATTTAACATTTTTTGGAATAACTCATTTTATATTGTTTTAGTTAAATTAATAACATACTGAATATGGCAGTGGCGATCTATAAGAACGACTAAAAATAACTAAAATTGGAAATAATTTGAAATTATTGAATTTAACAATAATGAAGAGTTAACAATACCAATAAATCGGCGGAGGGATATATATTCCGCGTTTGAATCTCCTATACCATCCGAATGTCATCTCCCATCGTCTCATCGAAGGTAACACGGCGAAACACCACATAATATCGGCATCAAAACAGAAATACGCGACTAGTATTTAATACAGGCTCGACACTGATGACTAATCGTTGATCCATTCTGTTCGTTAAGCGAGCAAGACACTTTTGAGTTATTCTCTTTCAGCTTTCTTTTTTTTTACTTTTTTTACCATTTTTATTTCTCCTCGCATCGTCATCAGTCGCGCTTGGTCGGCCGCGAAACGATATGCTCGGTAATAGGACAGTCGCGGTTCACCCAGGCGATAATCCTGGTGACGCATGAATAATTCAGGCGCAAAGTGCAGGAGTAAATTCGCCGTCTGTCTTCGTTTCGGCGTGCCGAGACAGCTCGCTTGACCATCGCACCTCCACCGTTCGCCTCTTCGTTCGGACCTCGCCGACGCGATCTCGCCTTAAACGCCCGCAGATTTAGTTTTCCGCCACACTGCCAGCCTGGACATATACACTAGCCACAGAATGAATTATTCATTAGCCGGATCCGCGAAAATCGCCGAAGTTGTTACTCGGACTCGA
>NW_017304352.1:95013-118891 GCF_001594115.1 Trachymyrmex septentrionalis | reverse complement strand
TATATATATATATTAATTTTCTCTTTTTGTTACAATAAGTAAAATGTCGTTTTTTTTATCGCAGAGATTTAAGACTCGTCCATTCCGCATGAGCCTCGAAAATAATTACTCTGATCTCGATATGTTCAGAATCTATATTTATTTATACCGGTGCTAATAGAAAAACACATCGCAGATACACGTATCTGCAACAAAGTGAATTGTGACAAAAATATGACACGAGATAGATCCGTGATGAAAATTTTTCATAGTTCATCGAAATCTTAATTCTGCAAGAAACATGATAAATAAACTCGTGGACCGTTTTAGCTTTAGTCATATTTATTTTTATCAATTGGCGATCGTCTAACGAAGAGATTGAGGTTGATTATTTGAAATAATATAAACTATTTTTCTCTCTTTTTTCTCTCTTTTTTGTTCATCGAAGGCTTGCAAATGCGACGATCTTTTGTTTTACCTTGTTTTTGTAGCATTACGAGAATGTTTAATTCAGAAAAGAATTGCACAGATTGAAAATAATAATTAATATCCAGAGTAAGAAGTAACTTGTAAGTTAGAATTACCTTTTCTCAAGTAATTGTAATTTGATTTTATTCCTTTTTCCGTCTATGACTCCTGAGAGAAAAACTTTGCTATTTGTAATTATAATTACATATTACTATAGGTAATTATGATTATGACTACTATATAGTATTAATAACTATAAACACAGTTCAATCAATATATATATATATATAATTGACAACAAAAAACGACTATACGATAAGTTTAAAATTGACAAGAACAAAGGACTCTTAATTTCAAAAACAATATAAAGAATGTACATACAGAACAGGGCATATAAGAATCAAATAAAAAAATTATAAAACGTGAAAGTTACGATAAAAATTTAATAAGCTATAATTAATTAATAAAAAAAATTAAATACACATTACATGTTACGATTGAGCTCTCTTTAGATATTTGTAAAAATTGTATATATGCAGTGATGTTAAAATGATGAAATGCAGTCGCAGGAATGAATAATATTATAAAGTAGTAGTGATGACCAGATGAATGTTTCACAGAGAAATACAAATTACTTGCAAGCAGTTGGACGACCGATTATTTGGAATTTCTCAATGTTCTGGTAAAAAATCAAATTAAAAAATGAATTATAATAATTATAATTATAATAACAAAAAGTAAGCAAATACGTTATTCTGGTAAAAACTCATTGAACTGGCCATACAGTTATGTTTCGCATATTAAAAAGATGTTCTTCAAATAATATTAGAAGTCAGTGTGATAATTTATAATAAATGTACAGTAGAGGAGACTAAGGACAGTTGTGACGAAAGTTAGTTGTAACAATATCATATATCTTTTAAATGATAAGAGATAAGATAATATGAAAAACAAAAATAGTCAGTATCGAGGCCTGCGTTTGCCTCATAACATCAATCGCGCGTACACCGCATGTAAAAGAAGTTATATGTAGAGTGCTCAGATGAGCTATGTAAGTGTAAATTTACGATGTTATACTTTTTTGCTTTAAACTTCCAAATAAAATGCTTTTTATTATGTTTTTATTTTATTAATACTAAAATATGTTTTCTCAAGCTATGTGCATGTCTTTTTTTGATATTTTTAAATGGTTTCAAATATATTTATATAAATTTTTAACAACATCAGTTTGAAGTTAAAAGTACCGCATCGCCAGGATACATTAATTGTAACACCATTATAATTAACGGTAAATGTTAAGAAGAGCCCACTCACCTCATATTTTGAAAATTTTTAAAATACACTGAGTCGATGCGTTTCCGCATAAAAATAAAGATTTGAGAAGAAAAAACTATCGCTCTGTTTCGTGAACCAAAATATTTTAAGTTGACGACTATTCAGGTTAGGAAATCTGTCACAGCCACGAAATACTGTGATGCAAGTACGCGCTGAGGTCATATTTTCATGCTCTATGGCCGTGAATGCGTTGTAAGTATAATATTTCCTATTGTAATAGATATTATTCACTGCTTTACAAACATAAATTCATTGCTTTAAAAATCATTACTACAAAATCTTTTTTCTTTTCCTAAAAATCTATTCAAAATATATCACTAATTTTTATTCTTTTCAATATAAATCTAATTTTATTACATGATTAGCCTTTTCAATATATTTTGTTAATTCAAACAGTTAACCTATATACTGATTCATATGGATTGTATCTTTTAAAATATGTGATGCAAATCATTATAAGAACTTCAATCGTATTCTACCGATTACTGCGCTATAGCATCGATGAGAGGAGTTATCAACAAGACTACATATACGAAATTATTACAAGCAACCTCTACCTTCATTATGCGTATCTATAGTTAATTTTTTACAAATTCGAATCTTTTGTCAATTGAAAATGACCTCATGTGAAGTCGAAACATCTGTCCTTTGTAAATATAAATTTTTATCATTAAATTTTATTATTAATTTAATTATTTCTGAACTTATGTTTATAAATCTGATTTTTATCACTTAACATTAATAAATATAATGTATAGCTCGTAACTCCTGTTTATACAAGTATATTTGAATTAATCATTAATTTTTACCTATTTGAGTAACGCATGAGTTTGGTACGCAGTCAAATTAGATTAAACATATACAACGCTAGGTAACATAATCTACAATCTATATGCACGAGAGCGTCATCTATTCACGATTATTGTATATTTTTATTTAATTAATAAAAATTAAATAACTATGCACTATTGCTATTCACTATTGCAATGTGAAAAATAAAGAATATTAACACATTACTTTATTCGCAATATTGTGTAGCTTTTAGCTATCTCAAAATTAATAGTTGTAATTTTACACAAAGATTTTTTATGGTGTATAGCGCTTGAGACTAGGAAGATTCTAGGCCGGTACACTGTGATTGGCGGTTGTCGATTTTTAAAAAATAGCGGAAAAGTAACAAAAAGTTACTTTCTCAAGTAACAGTAACTGTAACGAGTTACTTTTAAAAATCGGTAATCTAGTACGATCGGTAATCAACGACAACTTGTTACTTTTTTTACTCGGTAATGAGTAGCTGTAATTTGTTACTTTAAAAAAATAATTTTCCATTCCCTGTTAATACAGTATCTACTATATTTATGGTCGGATTGAATTCAAACTATATTATTATACCTAAAACCTTTAATGAGTTAAACATTTGCTCTTTTTTTATTATTAACTTAAAAAAATTAACAACTCGTTATCTCTTACTCACTTCGTCATTTTACCCTCCTTTCCCCTATATATATGTAAAATTCGTTCAGAGGTAAAAATCTGTAACTATCAAGACAGACAAATACTGACTGAAGAAAAATAATAGATTGAAAATAGTCTTGTTATTGCAAAGTCAGATTTTGTTTATAATTAGTATATATGCCTTGTGGAAGTCTTCCTTATCTGTTTGAAGATTAAAACTAATTTTTGTTTTTTGATATTTAACATTTCTGAAATCAGACGCTTATTATAACACAGTTCTTTATCTAGAATTTGGATGTTATTCCAATCAAAATCGTGCTGCAATCTATGTTCAGTTATTACTGATTGGGCAAACATGTTCCAGCCAATATGATTTTGATGTTCCGTGATTCTTGTTTTTAATTGTCTGCCCGTCTGTCTCACATATAATACATCACAATCAATTACACATGATCTACAGACTACGTTATTCTTAAAAAAGTGTGATCGAGAGGATCTTTATGTAGGGTAGGTAGTCCAACAGTAAACCAGTAGTACATGAATCATTATTTTTGATATTTTGTAAATGCGACGTTATCAGATTGTGCTGCTATCATGCAGCGATTCGCATTTGAACCCCTCCTCGGCTCCCCAGTCGACTGGCAGATCACGCCAAGGACCGCCATTTAATGTCACATTTTAAGAATTTTGGATTGCAAAGCAAGTTTTTTCGTAAATTTTACGCATTTTTATTGTTATACCTATCATTTTTTTCATTGTGTAATAGTTTTGTGTGCACATTTGGCTTTATTATTCTGTAAGCAACTTTTTCTGTTATATTATTTTACCATATTATTTAGATTATCGTGGAAAAGGTTAGGTTTACAATGAATCATTTTGACGTAGTGAACAATGAATTATGGTATAATATATTGTAGATATAACCTTTTATATGATAACTTTTAAATAATAATTTATTGTAATAATTATTTAGAATATGGCCTCACCTCTCACCTAAAATCTCAATAAAAATATACTCATTTGACGCATTTTCACTCACAATGAAAGAAAAACGTGGTGATCGGCCTTGTGAATCCTCACCACCTTATAATTATCTATTTTATAAAATAAACTTTATAAAATATAGCAAAACTAAAATAATTTCAACAATTCACAGTATAGAACATGTAGTTTATTATTAAAAATAGCATGGTTTATTGTATACACACCCCTTGCATACAATGAACCACTTCCCGATTTTTTTAAATAATCGAAATTGTGGCTAAATTTAAAAAATAACTTAAAAGTTATTAATTATAGTATGTAGCCAACTAAATCCATAAACTGTATCCAAAACTCTTCAATTCAATAATTGAAAGAGATATAAGCCTCTGAAATTTATTATGGTTCATTGAACTTACCCTACTTTAATATATTTCTGTAATTTATTAGAACTACAAAAAGAAACCTTAATGTCATCTCTATTAAATTTATTGAATTTTTTCTGTCAAATGTATAATAAAAGGCACAGTGAACCATGATGAGATAACTGTTGTATCCTCTCTTTATCTGAATGATTCCGCAACACCGTTCTTCTTTGCAGAATTTTTTTTACTCTGTCGTTTATTGTATCAAAAATGAGTTTAAGCGGATCAGTCATTCTCTAACAGTATTTCGATTATAAGCGTTAAATTTTTTGTGTGATATTTAGAATTTGAGAGTAAAAGAGCTCTATCCGTCAAACTAATGATTATTGCTCTTTTTAGAGACATAGGATGATTGGAGAAAAAATTTAGAAATCTCCTCAAAAAGCTCGGCTTGTAATATACCAATCGAAACGTAATTGTTTTTCTTTATTCATGATTGTGACATTTAAGAAATTTAGCGTCACCTATTTCGAGAGTAAATTGAAGGCGAGAGTGAAAAGAAATATTCCAGAAAAGAATCAATTTTAGGAAAATGAACAGCGGTGCATAAATCATCGATATATCGATAATAAAAGAGAACCTTATTATTGAACATCAAGGCGGTTTTTTTTTTAATTTTTACAATACCAAATCGGCAACGATGGGAGAGCCAATGTTCCGTTTGTAGACAATATTGTCAAATATAAAATAAGTAAAGTCTAAAATAAAACAAACTACCGTCAGAAACTCTATTATGAAAATAAACTACATTTCTTTGAGATAAAATTCCAATTTTCGTTGATGCAATCTATAGCGACTACAGTCATGTCTATCGGGATGTCAGTAAAAAGTGACACAATATCTAATGTAATTCGTTTCTATGTTCATTCCTTTAGATTTGTCAACAAGTTGAAAACTATTTTTTATGTAGCTTTCCGCTTTGGGAATTGCTTCAAATGTTGTGTAAATGTTGTGCTTATGTTGTGTAAAAAAGAGGCTAATGCGTACAACGAACTACTTATCGAAGATACAATAATTATGAACGGACAGTTTGGTTTGTGGATCTTCGATAGTGCATAGATTCTCGGCAGTGACCCATCGCTACAAAACAAGTGTCTGTATTGAGAATCATTTATGTATTTGCATTCCTTCCATTTTGAAAGCAAAATTTTAAGAGTCTTTGTAAGTGTTATGACGAGATTTCATATAGCACGCACATTGTATAAGTCACTCGCTCGCGGGATCAGGCGCGAAGGAAGGCGTCGCGATTATTTCCGCGCGCAAGAATGTCACCTGTCGCTTGGCGGGACTGTGCGTGGAAACAGGCAGAGAGTAGAGCAAGATGGCGGAGAATGCAGAGTGAATGCGTCCCAAAATAGAAAATCGATTACTTTTATATTTTATGAATACACGTTATGAAATCCAAAAACTTGGATTTGGCACCTACGCACAATCTATCCAACCCTTAAAATTACAACACTGGTGACGAGGAAAAAAGAAAACTGCGAAAACTACTAAGTCGTGAGTAACATCACTTACAAGAAAAATGGAAGAGACATCGGTTCAGGCAATACAAGCCTCATTTCACATCGAACCTTTTAATAATACAACTAGTTGGCCACGTTAAACCGATTAGAAGGTGCTTTTAACCTTTTCAAAGTACCAAATGAGAAAAAAGTACCTTTCTTATTACAAATTATATCGGACCAGTAGCTTTTGATGTTATTTGTAACAAATGCGCACCTGATGATCCCTACAAGCAAAATTACGATGCTTTGGTTGCAAAATTACAAGAATTCTTCGCTCCAGCGCCATTTGAAATTGCAGATAATTTTTATTTTCAACAACAACGTCAACAGGAAAACGAGAGTATTTTATCACGTACGGCAGCTCTACAAAAATTAAGTATAAATTGCAATTTTGGGGCACATTTCTCAAAACCGCATTAAGAAACCAGTTTGTTTTCTGCATAAGAAGTACAAGAATTCAATCGAGACTCCTCAAATCCGAAATTTAACCTTCAATAAAGCAATCGAACTTGCTACTAGTATAGAAATGTCAGCGGAAGAATACGGATCAATTACGCTCAACAGCGCTAGTACAGATGGCTGATTCAAAGAAAACGTCAGGATAGAAATCTTCATTATGAAATAATCACTAAAAGAAGACAACCGGATCTTGATCTACATCGTTTACGTCTAAGAAGAATAATACACCGCGTAATACTCAATGTAATAAAGATATTCATTATTACAGATGCGGAAAGGAACATCTTGCTGCATAATATACGCTAAACCACGATATAAAATACAGATCTTGTGGAAATCGAGGGCATCTCCAATCATATGCTTCAAAAAAAAATCAAACCCATCAATTAAAAGAAATCCTCAGTACAACATGTCAGGGTAATATTTTACAAATGGAACAAAATGAGTACCGGGAAAAATTCATCAATTACAGGTAAACGGTACAAATTTAGATTTTGAAATAGACAGCCGCTGTGACAATTGCAAATAAATCAGAAATACTCAGAATGTTCCCAAATTCGACTATATATCCTACAAAATTACAACTTATCACTTATTGTATAAATACTTTACAAATTGTAGGTTATATTATAGTAAATGTTAAATATAAGAATGTACACAGCGTAAATTAAATATTTATTTAAATAACAACAGTGTAAAGACTCTTTATGTATAAACAAAATAAACAAAATAAATGGCGAAAAAGAGTCGTCGCATAATATATTTAATTAAAGATAATAGTCATAGATACATAAAATAAAAAGTAAAACGGCGTATATTAAAATATAAAACAAACAAGTTTCGGCTGCTGGATTGAGCCCTCCTCAGATGTAAAAAGAATATAATATAAAAGACATAAAAGAATACAACAAAAAAATAATAATAAATCGATAACATTCAGTGACGCAACATTTTTAACGCGCGGAAATCAGCAAATGTGATGGATCTCGACGTAGCTTAATGTTGTATATGCGATGGGGCAATCAAACCGATGTTAAGAAACATAGTCAAGTGCTGACTGAAAAACGGAAAAGGAAGGGAACTCATAAGAAATAAGTAAACTAAAAAACTTAAAAACTTAAAAACTAAATACGCCGCAGATAAGAAGCCAAGTGCTCACTCACCAACGCATCCGAACAGGAAATGAGAACCGCCGCAATGCATGACAGGTGTGAAAACCCATGACAATGATAGGGATGTAATCGTCGAAGTCAGACATGTCAACATCGCACGTGACACCGACCGCTCGCTAAAACGGCACGCGACGCACTGAGAGAGGAGACGGGTCGACAGGATCGAAAGTCAGACTTTGTTTATAATCGGCAGATATGCCTTATTAAGACCCTCGGTGTCAGTCTGTAAATTAAGACTGTTCTTCTGTTTTTTAATATGTAGCATCTCCGAAATCAAACGCTTTCTATACGAAGGCTCCTCGTCTAATATCAGAACATTGTCCCATTGAAAATCGTGATTGTGACTCAACCTATGATCGGTGATGACAGAGCGGGCAGAAGCTTTATGTCTAATATGATTACGATGTTCGGCAATCCTGGTTTTTAATTGCCTGCCCGTCTGTCCAACGTAAGAAGCGTCACAATCATTACATAAAATTTTATAAACAACGTTGCTTTTCGATGTGCTGGGACAAGAATCCTTCTGGACTCTTATGTATTTGCCCATTTTGTTAGGGCTGCGGAAGGCCACCCTGATATCACTTTTGCTTTTATTCAAAGTTCTAAGTTTCTCCGTATGAAGCGGAATGAAAGGCACCGTAAGCCAAGAGGTAGACTTATTAGTTAAGTCAATGTCAGTCGCGGTATCGTATAATCTGTGTCTATTTCTAATCAAATTTTTGATCCTATGATTGATGGAGTCAAAAATAAAGTCTAGTGGGTAGTCATTCAGAAGTAAAATGTCAATGATGGAGGTCAAATTTTTTGTGTGAAACCTAACGTCAGATAATAAAAAGGCTCTGTCGACTAATGAAAAGATGGTGCCTTTTTTCTGCGTCAATGGATGATTAGAGTGGAAGTTTAAAAATCTACCTGAAAACGTTGGTTTACGATACCAATCGAAATTAAAGCGATTATTGTTGACAGACACAGTGACGTCCAAGAAATTGATCGTTTTTCCGCCTCTCTCTACGGTAAACTGTAGGCGCGGATGGAATGCATTAAATCTCTCTAATAACACGTCGATCTGAGAGGGGGGCAACGCAGTGCATATGTCGTCAACGTATCTATAATAGAATAGAATGTCCAAATTCACAGACATCAAGGACACCGTCTCCAATCTCCTCAACACTAAGTCCGCTATCACCGGTGATATTGGAGAGCCCATGGGGGTGCCAAAGCTCTGCCTGTAAAAAACATTGTCAAAGACAAAAAACGAAGAGTCCAGGACAAACCGTATCGCTCCCAAAAATTCTTTCTTGGGTAGAGAGCAATCGCCGGAAACCGCCGGCCAATGTTCGTTAACACAGTCGATCGCTACATCCGTTGGCACGTTCGTGAACAGAGAGGAAACGTCCAAAGACGTTAACTCATGTGTCCCCGTAAAGTGCACATCCCTCAGCCTCTCAATCAGTTCAAAATTGTTTTTCATATAACTGTCAGCTCTCGGGATGATTTTAAATAATTTCTTGTGTAAAAACGTAGCCAAAGAATGTAGCGGACTGCCCACCGATGACACTATAATTCTAAGAGGACAATCAGACTTGTGAATCTTTGGCAGCCCATAAGCCCTCGGGAGAGAACCGTCACTGCAGTACAAAGCTTTGTACTCAGAATCCTTGATGTGACCTCTGGTCTTCCACCCAGTGAGCATAGACCTCAAGGCTGACGTAAGCTTTTTGGTCGGATCTCTTTTAATCGGGACATACGTGTCTGAGTCCCCCAATAACTCGGTCATCCTGTCTCTGTAAACGTCCCTATCCATAGCCACAGTGACGTTGCCCTTATCCGCAAGCGTAAACACGACGCTGGGATGCGCCGTCAAAAACGATCGAGTGTCCGATTCTAATACAGCCAAACACTTGTGAATGTCAGAAGTGAAGACTGGAGACGAGACGATGTTTTTCATGATGGGAATGGATTGGTTAATCACATCCATTCTCCTATCCAAGGGCATTCTTAGTGTGCCACTCTCAATCTCTTTGATACAGTCAAAAATGATCCTGTTCGTATTGTTAAAGGGGAGCGCGAAGTTGTTACCCAGTTGCAGGAAACATTGAACATTGTGAGGGATAACACACGAAGACAAGTTCAGAAACCAGCCATCCCTGACAGTGGACAGAGACGACGGAACCTGTGGAGGAAAAGAGTTGGGAAAAATGGAAATCATAGGACTAGGCGAACTGTTAGTTGGAAAGGAAGAAGGGTCGACTACGTACGGAGCTGGGTTAACGAGAGAGTAGCGCCCCAAAGATCCAAAGGAATTGCCCGAAGTTGAATTGACTGGCCTACGGACAGAGTCGAGACTGTATTGAATAGGCATGATCCCAACGATGGATCGCTTAAACTTTTTGTTGATCAACCATCGGAGCTTGGAATCGAGCCTCTCCCTTTCCTTGGTAAAGAAGCGATGACACGATTTTCCCTGAGTCCGGAGGAACTCGTCACCGATGTTCACCGGCAGAAAAACCGAGATGCAGCCCACCAGATGGAAAAGCCAGGCTCTGTATCGGTCAATAGCCCTATACGAATCACTCAACTAAATACGTTAATATACGCCGTTTTACTTTTTATTTTATGTATCTATGACTATTATCTTTAATTAAATATATTATGCGACGACTCTTTTTCGCCATTTATTTTGTTTATTATATTTATTTAACTAATGTAAATAGAAAACCCTTAATGGGTCGTGAATGGTTACGTCAATTTTTAGGTCAGTCAATTTTCGAAGAAATGTCATTAAACTCGCAACCGAAAGAGATTTTAGACGTACAAATCAGCGATTAGACATTATCTTATACAAAAATATAAAAAAATTGTTGAATCTAACCTTAAGTCCATTAAAAACAGGAAAGCGCGACTAACCTTAAAAAAAGATACTCATCCAATTTTTCTGAAACATCGTACAATTCCATTTAAATTATAACCGCTAATAGAAAAAGAAATTGAAAAATTAGTAGCGGACGGAATCTGGATAAGTAGATACATCTAAATGGGCTACTCCCATGTTCCAATCCTAAATAGAGAAGGAAATATTAGAATTTGTGAAGACTACAGTGTTACATTAAATTCAAATTTAATAGTTGACAATCACCCTTTACCTACCTATTGATGAACTTTTTGTCACGATGGCTGGCGGGACAACCTTTTCAAAAATTGATCTTACACAAGCTTACTTACAATTAGAGGTTAAAGAAGAAGATCAACACCTTTTAACGTTAAATACACATCAGGAATTATACAAACCCACTAAATTAATGTACGGAATAGCGTCCGCACTAACAATTTGGCAATGAGAAATAGAAAACTTATTAAGAGACATTCCGGGTGTTAGTCTTCCTTGACGACATCAAGATTACAGGTACAAATGAGACAGAACATTTATACAGATTAGAAGCAGTTTTCAAACGATTAGGGGAAAGGGGGATGACGACTAAGGTTTGTCGATTTTTCCTAATTTCCTGTGATGAGATAAAGAGACTGATTTATTTTTTTTTCAAGTTCATTACAGACTTAGTTACCATTTGTAAAAATTATAAAGTTGTTAAATAAATTACAATTTTTAAAAATTTAATTTTTTTAAGGACATATCAATTTCGTTAGCTTGCCCCCATATGTGGGTAAGATGACTTTTAGTAGTGGATAAGATGACAAAAAGTCAATTTAAGTTAAAAATATCTTTTTTATGAGTAAAAAAAGATTTATTATGATATGTTTATATTGTTTTAATATATTATAAGAAGTTTTAGAGAAAAATATAAACAAAATAAAACTTTATATAACAAAATAACCTTTATGAAAATAAAATTATTGAAACGTTAACATTAACATAATTATACAATATTTATGTATTATATGTACTATATGTAGTAATTACGTAATGAAATTATTAAAATATACCTATACTCGTATATATATATATATATATAGGTATATTTTAATAATTTTTATAATATATACGAGTACTTTTATAATATATACTCGTATATACTTACTACTGTCTGTAGTCAAAAATAAAATAAGATTTAAATAAAATTATTAAAGAACATTAAAAACTTGAATATCACAGTTATATCACATGAAACCTAATATCTTAATATCACACAGAAAAATGTTTATATTTAGCCTTATTTTTATCCAAGTAGGTATTTTATATAAGACAAATATGAAAATTATATTATAAAATATAAATGTTAATTTTTGATTGTGATATTATGAAGGTATTATGAAAAATTATATAACATACAGAATGTGTACATATTACATAATTCTTCTCTTCTTCATAGGAATGTCTATATTAGTCATATTGATTGTATTGTGGGAAGAAAGATTTGAACCATGAGCATCAAATTATTTATTATTTGAGTTGCGAAAACGTCACGCGTAGTCACGCGTGAGTGCATAACCTACAATCTGCCTTCATAAGAGTTTACCCATACACGACATTGTCATCTTACCCACAGTTACCGTATATTTTAATTTAATTAATAATAATAATAAAACCATTGTAATGCAAAAAATAAAAAAATATTGATATGTTGTTGTATTCGCTTTTAGTTATACAATATTGCAATTTTATTTAAAAAATGAAAGTATTTACTATAATTATGTCATTCCTTATATACAAATACTGCAAAATTACAAGTGAATGCATCCAAAACACATTTCTTAATATATTATTTATTTTCGTAGTCGGATTGATTTTTGTAGTGGTAGTTACTAAGCGGGATACGGAGTTAGGTCAAATTTTAGAAGCTTTACAAAGCGAAAAAAATTAGCAAAGAATACAAATTACATAATGACAAAATAGAATACAGCTTACAACAAGGAATCATTTCTCGTAAACACCGTGTAATAATATTAAAAGTGTTACAAAAGAAAATATTATCAGAATTACACAGTGCACGTTTTGATATTATTGAAATGAAAATGTTGATATAGTCCAACCTTGGTGTAGACCATGATACGAACAAATCACTAAAAATTGCTCAGAATGTAATACAAACAAAAATAATCTCCTCAAAATTAAACACATTTAGGAACCCGCTACCGCACCATTTGAGCATATACATATCGATTTCGCTGGACTGTTCAAAGACCATAATTTTTTAATATTAGTAAACGTGTACAAAATAGCCCGAAGTATATGTAGTAAAAGATATTACAGCGAAGACAACAATTAAGAAATGTCTTGAATCTTTTTCAAGGTTTGGACTCCCGCAAATAATATCGGATATAAATGGCTGTACTTTTACATCTTCTAAATTTTAAAATTTCCTACAGCAGAACAACATTAAGTATAAATTAACAGCACCTTACAATTCGGCTACGAACGGACAAGTTGAACGTTTTGTACAAATCTTGAAGAAATTCCTTCTTAGTCTAAATACACTCAATATAGATGTAGCGTTACAACGTTTACTGATGCAATATCGCATTACCCCACATTGCACAATAAAAGTCTCACCCGCTGAAATTATGTTTAATAGGAAAATGAGATGCTCATTGGACCTTGTGAAACCCATTGACAAACAATGGGGATAGCAATATTCAGACGCATAAAGGTAAAAAGTACGAAGAACTAAAAAAATGGGAGAAAGTAACCGAAATTATTTACGAGAGGATAAATGGTTTTTTGCTAAAGGGATCAAGCGTTTAGAAAAACTACATTATTTAATAGAATTGGATGATGGTTGAATTTGGAAACGTCATAAATCACATAAATCAGATACGACTGATTGGAGAATATACCCCTCCATGTTTTACTGCAAACAGATGAAAATAGTTACACGAACTATAACTATTTGAACAAGATAGTGAGGAACAACCGCATCAAATCGTTGTAGGTCAACTTTCCGACATAACGCAAATACGCAAATCTAATAGAATTAGAGCATTCCACAAACATACGGGCATTATGTAACACATTAAATTCGTCATACATCGATCAGCCCTAGCAAGGATAGAGTACTTTTTTGTTTCGTCTTATTTCTTTTGTTTAAGGAAGAGAGGTGTTATGGCGATATTTTATATAGCGCGCGCATTGTATAAGTCGCTCGCGGGATCAGGCGCGTGCGCGGAGGAATGTATCTCGTTTGGCGAGACTGTGCGTGGAAACAGGCAGAGAGTAAAGCAAAATGGCGGAGAATGCGAAGTGAGTCTTTACGTTTCGAGCTGTACCGGTCCCAAAATAGAAAGCTGATTACTTTTATATTTTATGAATACATTTTGAAATAAAAAAACTTGGCGTATTGGATTTTGCATCTACATACATTCCATTCATTCCTTAAAGTTACAACAGTAAATTTTTTCATAGGATCCTTTTTGATTACTTCATATATTTCTTTAGCCTGAAGCATTTCATTCACCTTTTTAATATAAATATCTTTATCTAGAGCTACCGTGACATTGCCTTTGTCTATATGAGTAAGAATGATATTAGGATGTGATGTTAAATACTTTTTTATTTCTATTTCTAATTCTATTAATTTTTTTGTCTATAAATGATGTAATAAAAAAAGAAATAACTATATTGTTTAGAATTGAAATCGAGTGATTTGTGATATCTATCTTTTTATCTATCGGAAATTTACGGATACTACTATTACATTCTATGCTTTTTATGCATTCAAAAATAATGTTTCTCTTATTTTTATTGCAAAATATGAAATATCCTCTCCTAATTGTAAAAAGCATGAAATGCCATTATTAAATAGTTACTGAAAATAGATTTTTACAAACCACTTATTTCTGACCGAAGAAATGGTAGAAAATCTTAGGTATAGAGAAGGAATTGGGAGTCAGGTCAACAGTCAAATAGGAAGAATCTTTTTTATCTTTTGCGGAAGTCGAGATAGGGAGTGTAACAGAATTATGGGAGTTAATTACTACTGAGGAAATAGATGTGTTTTTTCTTGTATTATACAAATTGTTGTTAATATCACATTGTATTATTGAAGATGTATTTTCGTTCACGTTATGCAAGTTTATGGCAACATTACAGTCATATTCAAGTACAATACAGTCATATTTTTGGTTTGATGTTGTTATTGTTCTATTTTTTTTATTTCCCGGATAACTATTCAATTTTTACTTCAATTCTTTTCTTTTCTTTAATAAAAAAAAAACAAGATTTTTGTGTGTTAAGAAATTTAGTAAGTCTCGTGTGACACTTCGTGCTGTCAACATCTCTGTTCGCCGCTCCGCTCTGATTTCATCTTCTTGCTCAATTTCTACGTTCTCTCTTGTGAAAAATGCTGCCTTTATTTATTAGCTCGCTGCACATTTTTTGTTTTATTGTAATCGTTGGTGATTATTGCAACACTTCAGTCTTTATCTTCTAGTTTATTACTTTTAATGTTTTCGCGAATACTAGTCGGCGAGCGGAATGTATTTCTATGAGTGTGTGACGCGATCTTTCTGCGTTTCGTTATTTTTTTAGTGTATTTGTACTGCGTTAGTTGTGTGTTTTTCATTACATTCTTGTAATATTTTATTATTGTGTAATAATTTCTATAATCACGTCATAATTTTATGATCAAATCTATCCGTTATATCGTTATTGTTTGTTTGTCATTTGTTTCTGCCTTTGTTTATAAAAGACAGGCACAGATATAAATAATTATTTTGTTAATTTACTGCGTGCCTTTATTGTGCGATCCTACGCGTAAATACATTCTCTTATACTATGTCTAATTTCGTACATTTTAGCATGAATCAGCCGACGTGTACCAAATGTAAACGCTTTATTTCACGTGCCCTTGCGCTTTCTGTTGCGCTCACAATAGTTTGCGCCCCTCCGATGATTGCGTTCCTGTTGTTGCTGGAGGTAGGTTGTCGTTGCCTCTGCTTGGAGCTGCTGCTGCTGCCTCCTCAGCTGATTGCGTCTCGCCGCCTTTTCTCTCATCTCTACCCGATGAAAATGACGGAATGCCGGTGTCATTCTTGTCAGATGTCTTCTGATGTCTCATCGACTCTTTCTGCAGTTAAGTCCTCCTTGTCTACTCTAACTACATCCATCTTCTCTTTGAAGCACAGAATTGCTCATATTGAGTCAGTACTTAGTCTCTGGATCGTTTCAAGCTTATTCTGGAGACATTTAATGCTAGGATGGTGGAGTTCGATGGGATACTTCAACGTCTCGGCGATGTCGAGAGTGCGATGAGTTGACTTGGCGGCGGCGACAGATGGCCTATTCGCCAATCTGCTATGGGTGCAAGGCAGGTGCTTGAAGAGCGTTTCGCTAAGCTGAAGGGGGGTGCATGCTGATCCTGCGACTTCTGCTGGTGATTCTCATGCCTTGCCGGATGAACTGTCTGCTAGTTTTGAGCGTATAATCAATGAGCAGAGGGATCATGAGCTCATCGTATTTGTTCTATAAAAGTTTCTTCAGAGAACTGCATTGAGATTATAACAAGAGTTTCATCTTCCCTTGATATCTCGGTGTCTTCATCGGATTGCTCGTGCCTCCAGGATTCCTGACAGGAATTCGTCCATGTCTCCACCTATTGTCAAATTTATGACAATAGCAAGACGCAATGAGCTAATCTCCAGGATTCGTCAAAGAGATGGACTGAATGCATCTGATGTCTGCGGCTCCTGTCCGGCAGATAGGATCTCTATTTGCAAGCGGGCTACAGCATCTGAACGGCACACTTTTACTGAGACTCATCGACTGATGGCGGCGCATGGTGTTGGGCGTGTTTGGATAGGGGGATCACATATTTTCGCGTCAAGGATAATACGCTCCGGGAGGTGTAACGATACGAGACTCTCTAACGATACGATATTTCACTTCTCTCCATCCTCAAGTCCGTTTCACCCCCGTCCACTCTCATCTCACTTCCGTGTCCCCACTGCTTGCATCCAGTGGAGGTGGCTCTGCGTGACTCCCTGCAGATCCGTGTCAATTTTCGAGTTCGGGGACGGGTGTTTCTCGCAATGGCAGACTGCGTTTTGCGCATATTAACATTAAGTCACTCGTTTCGCATGTTGGTCAGAAACGTTATCGCCTTCCATTTGGATGTTCTGGCCGTCGGAAAGACTTGGTTGCGGAATTCGATCGACTCTGGATTCGTCGACATTAATAATTACGTGCTCGTTTGTTTGAACAGATGCATGGCCGCCATGGAGGTTTCGCGCTATATATCGATGAGTCTCTCCAGTTCTCCCAGATCGGCTTGGGCGTCCCACCGATGGGTACTCTTACTGACATTGTTGCTGTGTCTCTCCATCTTGCTCCTGGTCGGATGACAGTCGTCTGCGTATATTGCCCTCCTGGTGCACCACTTTCTGACTTGCATTTTATAGAGTCATGTGCGGCATGTATAACTAACATGATTATATGCTGGGGCAATTTCAATGTCGACATGTTGACATCGGTCAAATTGATATAACGCTAAACTATTACTCGATGTGGTATCGCTGTTTTCTCTTAGGCAATTGATTGATGCTCCAACTCGCTTAACATGTAATTCGGCAATCACTTTGGATCTTATTTTTGTCTCGTCGAGCATTAATGTATTGTAGTTGAGTGCGGAGTCAGCGATGCAATCAGTATACGTGTCCATGCGACGCTTGCTATTCCGCGACCACATCGTCCTGGTCGTGTGTTTTTCTCGCGTAACATTCATGCAATCAGGTCTGAGGACATCGAGTATGACCTAGGACTGATAGACTGGTCCCCTTTATATGCAGCGTTGCATATTGATAAGATGATCTCTCATCTTACTGCCTCTCTTACTGCAATTTTTTACTGACTCGTCCCGATTATTTGTAGGCGTGTTTCTCGTCCCTCCGCGCCGTGGCTAAATAGTGCAGTCCGAGAGCTCATTGAGCTGAAGAGACGTGTCCTTCTTAGATACAGGCGATCTCAGTCTCCTGCGGACTGGCAGCGCTACTAGAGTTTGCGGAACGATGTGAATATTGCTGTTCGTCGTGAGAGAAAGTCCTTCCTCTCTACCTCCCTTACAACTGATTCCTCGCTCCAATTCTGGAGAAATCTCCGTACCCTTGGCGGTGCACAATCCTCCTCTTCTATACCTCTGCACCTTAGAAACCCTTCCCTCCTGAATAATCATTTTCTTGATACTCTACCTTCTTCATCTTATTCCACTAATTCTTTTTCTCACCTTCTTTCCTCCTCTCCTCATGTTTCCTCGACCTTCAACTTTGCTCTAATCACTCCCAGTGATCTCTACAATATTTTTAAGCGCATTCGCCTTTCTTTCACTAGACCTCTGGATCTCATGCTCCTACTGTGCTTTCCTCAGTGTCTCTTGATTCCCTTCTCTATATGTTAAATTTCTCCCTTTCTCAGAGTACCTTTCCCTCCTCCTGGAAACATTCAATTCTTCCCATTCCTAAAACTAATAACCCCTCTTCTCCTTCATCTTTTTGCTCTATCTCGCTCCCCCCTTTCTTCTCAAAGCTGCTTGAATGTATCTGTTTTTCACAACTTAATGTCTTTATCTCAAATTTTAATATTCTTCCCTCCTGTCAGTCTAGTTTTCGTCGATCGCACAGCACGACGGATTGCTTCACATCTGACGTCGTGCATAATTTCGACAATAGTCGCCTTATTTCCATGGTTGCTCTAGATTTCACAAAGGCTTTACCGTCAATCATGACCTACTTTTAATCAAATTCAAGTTATGCGGTCTTTCTCATCCTGCTCTTTCGCTAATCGTTCCTTACAAACCGCACGCAACAAGTCCTCATATATAATCCTTTTCCTCTTTTCTCTTCTATTCGTGCCGTTCTCTCTGGTATTCTCCCAGAGTCTCGAACCCTTACTCTTTAATATTTTTGTCTCTGATTTGTCTAATGTTTTTCTGTCCTCCGAGCTCTTTATGCATGCAGATAACGTAATTCTTCGCAAATTCTTTCACTCATTCGATGCTTTAGCAACGATGTTTTTGCTTTGAATAGAGACTTAAAATCTATTGTCGAATGGTCTATTAATAATGCCTTGTCTTTAAATTCTTCTAAATTATCCTTGCTGATTATCGGTTCCTTACATTGTTATTCCGTATTCACTTCTTCGACATTTCTCTTAATTCTATTCCAATTCCTTACTCCTTCTCTATTAAGAATCTTGGTGTCCATGTTGATTCTTCATGGTCATTCGAGTCACACGTGGCCATCTGTGTCGGGCTGCTTATGCTGCATTTACGTTTTCTTTATCTCCTTCGCCACATCCTTTCCTGCTCTGCAAAATTTTCCTCTTCTCAATTACTTGTTATTTCTCTATTATGCTGTTGTTGTCTACGTTCCGGTTCTTAATCAACATCTACTAAATCGTGTACAGCGTATTCAAAATTCTTGTCTCCGCTTCTTCTATTGCGTCCGTAAATACGACCATAATCTCCGTATTACCAGAGATCTGGCTGGCTTAAGATTTGGCAACGTTTATTTTTCACCTGTGCTGTCTTGTATTTTCTCTACTTCGCTCCAATACTCCTCTATATCTGCGACGTCTCCTTTAGTTGAATTCTGAACATCATTCCTCTTTTAACCCTCTTGTCACCAGATACCAAGATTACTTATCATTCCCCATGTATCGGTCCACTAAGTTCCGTGCCACTTTCTCCTACACTTTTGTCAAATATTTTAATTCCTTTCATGATTAAATAAAAACCTCTCCTTCTCTGTCCACTTTTCGTTCTCGCGTTTCATTGCCTCACTTACAATATTTAAACGAGACTGATGTAATTGGTGTGTATGCGCATGTGTGTGAGTGTACGTGTGTGTGTATGATTTCAGCTGTTGGTTTACCTCTTATTACATTGTTGTCTTATTCTGGTTTTATTACTAATAGGCTTTGCAATTTTGCTGACGCCTAACTATTTGCTAGCTACTATTGTCTATTGTATTTATTACAATTATGTTAATTATAGCCTATTGTATCATATTTTATGTCTATTACTCTGTATGTCTATTAACATGTAATCTTTTAATAAAGCTTTGCAATAAACTAAATTAAACTAAACTAAACTAAATTAAATTCATCACAAATCTTTATAGGAAAAAATAAGGTAAGCTATTAACATGATGGGAAATCTTATTTTTATTATGTATATGTTAATATAACTATAATTATTATAACCATAAAAATAAGATATCTGAGCCGAATAAAACCCAACACTAAATAAGGCCCTCTATTAAATTTATTACTTTAAAACTTGCTTGCAATATATGCTTACAAGATATGGTATATCATAGAAAGTAGATAAAAAGGGATTAAAGAATTGGAATCGTTAACAACACATTTGTTTAACACAACAAAAACTTGTATGTACGCTGAAAAAAATCTTAATTTCAAAGAAATATTTCTTTTGCTCATATTCAAAAAAATAATTTCTTTGGATCAATAAAAGTTTTTTTAATTTTAAGATATCTTTTTTCAATGTATGAGCCATTTTTATAACATTCCGCTGCAAAATTTATCAGTATATGGATTGATTACGGTTCTCTGATCGTGAGTAACAAAATCGGAGACACGAAATAAACCGAGACATCTCAATAATTTACACTTTGGAGGTATTGTACTGACTGATTTTCAAGGGTCAGGAGTGGAGCAACAAAATCGAGAACTGAGCAACAAATTAGCACAAAAAGAATATGTGATTTTTTAATTTTTAAAAATTTTTTTAAATAGCCACTGTGCTACTGTTTTTTAAGCGACTGTGACTTTAGTCTTAAGTTAGCATAGCCATTGTTTTCTCAGAATTTGCTGGAACAACAAAATCAGAAATTGAGCAACAAATTAGCAACAAAAAAACACTGAATTTTTGTGTATGTTTTATTCGATTGCTGAAGTGGCTGTGTCTGTTAATAGACGTGGATAACCAAAATATTGTTTTTCCCCAAAATGATTATACAAAGTGTATTTGCATACAATGCCAAAACTGCTACAAAGGCTTCAGCACATGAAAACAAATCGAAAATATCTAATAAACGTCCGATTCCAAACAGTTTCGGAGTTACGAGAGATTGAAGAAAACATAAATCGTAGTAAAAATGTTGTTTAACGTTCGTTAGTCTATTTAACGCTTTAAAAAAATGTTTAAAAATTTTTCCGTTGACTTCGACATACTTTCTAGCACGAATTAATCAATTGTTTCGGACTTGATGACAAATATTATATTTGGGGTTTCGCGGATGATATTAATAGCATTAAGTATCAATTGCCATAATTGTTCTACATTCTGAATCTCATTCTGATATAGACTAGATCTTTTATTTGTTCCCAAAGAAAAAAATCCAATAGTGAGGTTGGGACTTCTCGCTGGCCATTTAATAGAAGCCTGGCCTCTTCTAATCCAATAAGTGATCACAGAAAAACATGTATTTGTTTATATTTTGAACAAATGAAAGATCTAGTCTATCAGAAAAAGATTCAGGCTTTAGAACAACAAAATAGCGAACATTAAACAACATTTTCTACAGTTCATATTTTCTTCATATCATTTACTTCAATATAACTCCAAAACCGTTCGGAATCGGACCAATATGTTTATTAGACATTTTCAACTTGTTTTCATATGCTGAAGCCACTATAGCAGTTTTGGCACTGTATGCAGAGACACTCTGTAGTTATTTGAACCGTTTTTTATGATTTCAACCATTTTTATGATAATAATAATTATAATTATAGTCATTTTCGGTTGCTTATTATGTATTGATTGGTAAAACTATGCATATAGTTATTATTACTAATATTACAGTAATCATAATTATAACTATATGATGTAATTATTGTTATTATACAATACTATGTAATTATTGTTACAAATACCAAACAGTTTTTCTCTCAATGTATAGCTATAACTTAATTTAATTACACTTTTATAAATAATAATTAATTTAATAATTACTATACTTTGTGGTAATTACTTTATGTCAAACTTATTTGTTAATACATGAGCTAACTAACATGAAGTGTTCAATGAACCAATCATTGATTATTATTCATGATTGGAATATACAATATCTTTATTCTTGATTATCATACTTTACATTAGGAATTAAGCTAGAATCTTTATGTGAACGCGTTTTAATATTGATTCCTTAAATTTTTATTTCTAATTTATATTAATGTATTACAAATAATATAGCGTATAATCAAATACTTGGTATAATAAATAAAATAATTTAATAATATTACATATGTATAAGCTTCTTGTATTTAAAACAACACAAAAAATTTTTTTTAAATTAACGGAAAAGTAACTGAAAAATAACTTTTTAAGTAACAATTTTCAGAATCGATCATATAAAACAGTAAGTATATAGTTACTTTTATAAAGGAACTTTCCAATTCTATTAATATCTAAATATCAAATATTTAAATCTTAACTTCATATTGTCCTATTAATTAATTTCGACGGAATAACGATTTCCTATACAGCTCTTACATACTTATATATTATAAAGTATTACAGAATATCGATGACGGTTAAAATTCATATATTAATATAGCTTCTCGGAGCGTTCAGAGAAAAAAATACGTATTGATGATAACAATTGTAAAAATTTTATATGTAGAACTAATATAGTTGAATAATATAGTTGAATAAAATAAATAAAAATAAATATCGAACAAAGTAAGAGTCAACACATTTCTTTAAAATACACAAAAATGTATATTACATACAGAGATGAAAAATTACATAACGCAAGAGAAATTAGAATATAAATTTCCCTCAAAAATTGACTTATTATTAGAACAATTCAATTCATTCCATCCACGTTTACAATTCACTTCAGAATTTGGGGGAGATGAAATTAATTTCCTAGATGTTATTGTACTATATCTATTAATGGAAACAGGTTTGGTTTTGATTGATACCGAAAGCCGACCTTTTCAGGGAGGTTTTTGAATTTCTATTCTAAGCATCCCATTGCACAGAAGAGAGGGACGATTTTTTCGCTGATTGACAGAACATTTTTACTATCAGACGTTAGGTTTCACACACAGAATTTGACATTTATTATCAACATTTTATTAGACAATGACTATCCATTATCCTTCATTTTTGACACAATCAACCTACGAATAAAAAATTTGATTAAAAATAGACACATAACACAGAGCGGTTTGACTGACAAGGTCGAGGCGAGGGAATCTGTTTCTTGGCTTACGGTTCCATTCATTCCTCTCCACACGGAAAAGTTCAATCGTTTCAATAAAAACGACATCAAGGTATCTTTCCGTAGTCCTAATAAATTGAAAAAATACATCAAAGTACATAAAGATATTTGTCCACATATATTGAAGAACAACGTGGTTTACAAGATTTCATGTAAAGATTGTGACGCATCATACGTGGGACAGACGGGTAGAAAATTAAAGACCAGGATTGCTGAACATCGCAATCACATTAGATACAACACTCCTGCTCGATCTGTCATAACCGAGCATAGGAGACAGCTCGATCATGAATTCAAATGGGATGAAGTCGTAATTTTACGACGAAGAGCCCTGCTATCGGAGACGTTTGGTTTCAGAGATGCTTAATATTAAAAAGCAAAAGAATGGTCTCAATTTACAAAGTGATACCGATGGCCTCCACAAGGCTTATATTCCCATCATAAATAAAGTTTGACTTTCTGTTACTAACAGTCCGTCTCCTCTCTCAGTCTGTATTGATCCGCACTACTGAACGTACATAATAATCGACACATAATGTTTGTCTTACATATCTGCGTTCCTTCTTACTGTATATATTTCAAAAGTTTTTTATTCCTGTCTGGACACGCTAACTTAAATTTCTTACACATGAATTCTGGTGAGTTTTTATTACATAATTTTATTATTTTTGTTAGATTTCTGGTATTTTATTTTATTTATGCGTAGATTTTTTTTTGTGGTACGTTTTTTTTGTTTTTTATTTTAATTTATCTTTTTTATCAACTAGAACTTTACCAAGATATTTTTAATACATTTGACGGTTCAATCGTACGGAAATTATGTTGAATTCGAGATCAAGACTCACCCGAACTGTGAATATTCTGAATATGCGATCATTTGCGATAATTGATTTTATTCTGC
>NW_017304352.1:92661-94520 GCF_001594115.1 Trachymyrmex septentrionalis | reverse complement strand
TATATATATATATATAGTTATTGTTTGATGAAGGGATAGGCAAAAAAATAATTGAAGAAATGACGGCTTGTTAAAAGTCATCGACTTCGTCCTAAAAATTGGCTGAGTTTTTTACAATAAAAGTAAAAATATATGACGGTTTGTTTTTCGTCAAAAAATAACTATATGTAAGTAAAATTAAACGTTCAAATTTTTTAATATTTTGGATGATCTGAAGAAAAAATATCTTGCCAACCAGAGTGACGGAGATATTCCATGTTTAAAAAGAATTGACAGGCATAATTTTTGATCGAATTTAATTTTAAAAAACTGTAATTATACATTTAATCACAGTAAAACAATATTCCAAATATATGGATTTTATACTTTTATTAAAAAAAATTTCCCAAAAAATTAATTTATTTTTTTACCCAATAAATAAAAATCTTTCCTTAATTCTCTATATAAAACTCGTATAGTTGTCACACTGAGAAAAATGTCCTGACTAAACCAATAAAAAAATTCAGCAAGAATGGCGTTTTAGTGAAATCAAATATAAAATTTCTGATTTTATTATATAATCAGAAATTTTGTTCAGTCTCAAAATATCATTCTTGTTGGCTCTTTTTGTTGCTTTAATTGCATTTTTCTCAGTTATTTATAATTACCATGATCATCACTATGTTTTTCTTTGAATGTGGATGCAACGTTAATATGACAAAGAATAATTTTGATACGCTTCTTAATAAAAGACGAGAATTATTTATTTATTCTCCAAATGATAGAAACGTCACGCACGTTTAACATGGTCGCTTTAATATAGATCCCTCCAACCTAAATAACACGTTCAGCGTTTCATTAATGGAACGCTTAATTAGCGTTTGAGGAAGGAAAATATTTTCAAGCAAGTTGCGACGAGCTCCATCTGTCCATCTTTATTAAGTTTTTCGCATTGCGCTCTTAATAGAATCGCCGTCGTTTAATTCTTTCCGTTAGATACGGACTTGTCAATCGCACCGCTGATAAAATTTAATCAGATATTAAACGCCAGTACCTCGCATCGAATTGACTTGAAATTACCGAATCGCCGATAAATTACCATCATTGATCACATCCTACGATATTATTAAAGATCACCGCGCTATCCAATAGCTTTATGTCCAACTTCCGCGGTGAAAATCGAAATATCTTCACGAAGCGAATCTATTTTCAAATGTGATTGACAGTGCGATGTTCCTGACGAGCCTTAATATACATGGACTCGTCACGTATTACAAGAAATAGAATTTCCTGAATTAGATCCCCGATCTGTACAATGAAAGGCAATTTAGCGTTTTAAAGATAAGTTGGTCTATAGCACCGGTCATCTATTCCGAGAATGGTATTTGGCGATCGGATATTAGTATTATATATAAAACGATTAAGTTAGTTTTAAAATAGGAAGAGATCACGCTATCATTGTTTCGCTTTTAAAATACATTGATAAATTAATTAAAATACATTGATAAATGGACAGACAGATAAATATCATTTTATTAAGTACTACATCATCTTTAAGTAAAAGTGTTATTCTCAATTAAGAAATTTTTAGCGAAGTATTTTCTAACGTATAAATATATAAAGAAAATTTATAATTATTTGAAATATAATGTATCAAAAAAATTTTGACTTTTATCTTAAACCACAAATTTTATTAATCATTCCATGTAGCGCGTCTACATATGTAACATACTTGAGTTAATAATTCAATTATTATTAATTCAGTTTTATCGTGCATTATGTATTTCAATTTAAGGATATGTTACATATTTTCAAAATAATTAAAAATTTATGAAAAAATGATAGATTATTCAAAAGATGCATAGATAGATTGCATTTAA
>NW_017304352.1:63681-92531 GCF_001594115.1 Trachymyrmex septentrionalis | reverse complement strand
ACTGATTTCGCGTCATAATATTATAAAATCTTCTATAAATTATTTTAAATAGTTGGTAATAGTACTTATATACAAAACAATTGAAATTTTTGCGTTTATTTTTTAAATTTTAGTATTATATATATATCAATAGAAAATAATACAAATAAAACAAATAAATTAAAAAATTATTGAACGATATATTGTTATGATTTATTTGTATTGTTTTGTTCAATAAAAATTGAATGTTATAAACACAACTTTTATATGATATTTATTTGAAACATAAATACTAACACATTTTTTTTCCCGTCCATTTTTATAATGTCAAAGAACTTATGAAATAAGAACTTATCACCTTTTGGTTTTTACATACAAAAATAGTTTTTATATATAAATTTATTCAGAAATTATGAATTATTTCTCGAAATAAAGAGCTCATCATATTGAATAACCATTCGCCACTAGTCTGCTAATTGTCAGATTTCGTAAAAGTCGAAAGATGATTTAGAATTTTCTTGACAATTTAGTACATTTTCTTAAGTACAACGCTGCTTTGATTACGTTTGCTATTACGAATTTTCGAACATAAGAATGTTCCGTTTCCCTAGCGATCACCTGAAAATCCACTTGAAGACACACGACACTCAAAGGCCTTACCAATGCACGGCTTGCACGAGAGGCTACAGCTCAGCTGCTGCCTTGACATCACACATGCAATCTCACAAGAAACATCACCAGTCATCGTCCTCTCAATCAACTGGCAAGGACGTCGATTACGGTAGGAGAAGCGTCTCCTCGCACAGCACATCATCACCGCCGGTGCCGTCGTCGCCGTCGCCGTCGTTGAATCTCAGTCTGAATTCGAGGAATGTCCTGAAGACGTCGCAGGGTACTGGTAGTACTTCTACTACACCGATTCTCAACTCGCCCCTGAAACTCGCTTGCATGTACTGCACCCGAGATTCATTCAGCTGCATGCAGCAGTTGCAGATGCACGTACGCACAATGCATCAGGCAATCCTTAGCGGCGCGGAGAGTTTGGCGCGACCACCATCGCCGAACAGAACGCCGAACGAGCAACAAGCAGTGTTCTGCTCGCGCGATAAGCCCGATCGTCAGGACAGCTCAAAAGACCCACGCTCAGATCGGAAATACCCGCCCGAGGAAAGAGTCGACAGGCCTGCAGGCGAACGAGATCACTATGAGAACGCATTTACTTGCGACCAATGTACTATGAAATTCTCTACTCTGACCTGCTTGCGCGATCATTCGCTATCGATACACCGAGTGGACAGTGGTTTCAGCGCGACAATGGTGATATGCCCGTTGTGTGGTATTCCGTGCACTTCAACAGCAGCCTATGCCGAGCACTATGTTCTCCAACACTGCGAAAATCGTCGGCCGACACAGACAACCAGTATAGATTATAGCGAGACGAAACTGAATGGCGTTTACAACAGTACCCCAGCGAGAGACTCCAGAATGCCGAGAAGCAGAGATGCCTCAGAAGCCGCTGATCTCACGAATAAACGTCCGACCCGGCCATCCGCGGACGTCGCTGGTAGCTATACCGCTGACACTCTGTTGTGCGGTCAATGCGACGCCGCGCTGAAGGATTTCGAATCCTTTCGCGAACACGTGGCTCGGCACCTGCAGGCCGACCATCGTAATCAGGAGATGTCCAACAGGCAACATTTGTGCCCCAAGTGCGAGACGATTTTCCCGTCTCGCGATGACATGCTGGCCCACCTGACCAAGCATTATGTAGGACAGATCAGCAAAGAATTCGTATGCAGTGCCTGTAAAAAGTTCTACCCGCATCCAGATCAACTTCAAAGACACTTACTGGACGCTCATGCGCATCATCTGTACCGTTGCGCTCTGTGCCGGGACACGTTCGACTCCAAGGTAGCGATACAAGTGCACTTTGCAGTTAAGCACAGCCAAGAGTGCCGGATATATCGATGTAGTGTATGTACGTTGTCCAACAACGAAAACTCGCCACCGGGAACAAACGCGGCTCCCAGCGATAGCAGGAACTTCTTCAGAAGCGAAGCTGAGATGGCGGCCCATGTGCGTAACGTGCACGCGCCTCCTCCTGTCATTCCTTCCTTAACGAACAGTAGTCCTGTTAGAGCAACAACAAGGAGTCCAGCTTCGACGCCTGGTATTATCACAACGCGCTGCGTCTTTTGCGGGACCTGCTGCAATTCGGAGCTTGAACTTCAGCTTCACCTAGCCAGTCACTCGACCAGTCTTTATAGATGTCCCATCTGCAGAGAAGGTTTCGCGGTGGAGTTCCTGTTGGATCGACATGTCGCTCAGGTTCATCATCAGACAGCGCAAGATCACCAAGTGCCGTCAGTTAGAAACAGGGAGAACGGACGCGTTCATCGACCGGCAAGAAATCAGGAAGAAGTAAGTCTTATTACAATAAAAAAAAATATTGGAAAAAATGTGTCGAATTTAATAAAAACCGCATGTCGCAAATGGTCTATTCACATTTTTTTGTTAATTTAACAGAAGATGAAATGTTAGGATGCATCGAAATTATCGAGCCGAATGTCAAGCCGCGAGCCTGCGTCCACATTCAAAGATTTGATGTGAATCTGTTCATTTCGATAATGTGGATGTAGAATCTTTAAATAGGACGCAGGCTCAAGTCGCGGCTCGATGTTCAGCTCGATAACCTGGACATAACCCTTAGAAAGTTATACGAATATTAATTAATATAAGAGAATAAATAGAAAAAAGGTAATATTGATATAGTTTGTAAACAAAACGTGGAAGCATTTTTTTTCAAAAAATTTACATTTATGATATATTAAATTAACACGTATTTTGTTCATTTGTTTTGAATTTATATTTTGAAACACATTATTTTTATGTTACTTGTTTACTTACTAATAAATTGTGTTATTTTGATACTAAGAAACGTTGAATATCAATTTCACACAAAATCTTTAAATAACATAATTACAATTAATATTAGAAATTAATGCCTATAACGATTGAAGCTGGGTCTTCAATAATTTTTTTTTTAATCTTAAATTACTATATATATCACGTATGTACTTGCATATATATCATATTGTAGTCTTTCGAACTACGCGCCGAATTATTTTTCTGGACTATAAACGTAATTAAACTACTCTAGTAATCGCCAATTAAATTGACAAGCAATTTTTAATAATTTGATGCTACTCAGGCATCATATTATAAAGATGTTAACATGTTGAAAAACTGTTAATAAATTTATTGCAAAAAACATTACCTCGGCAGTCGAACCCAGATCTCTTTGTATTTATTAACAATTTTTCAACATATTGATGCAAGTATATATATGATATAAATAGTAATTCAAGATTAAATTATTTAAGCGAAGATCCAGCTTCGACCGTTATAGGCATTTTTATTTCTAGTATTGATAATGTTCTTACATATGCGGTCTAAAATAAAGATTCTTAATATTGTTTAATAATTCTACATTTCGGATTATTTTGGTGTTACCCAGGATGTATCATGTGAAGGTATAGTCCATTTGATATCCCTCTTTTTTATATTTTTATTTAAAAATTGTTTTACTTTAACTAGAGGGATGCCAAGCACGCTATGTCTCTACGTGGAAGATCTTGGGTAACGCCAAAATAGTCCGAAATGTTATTTATATTAAAACACTATGAAATAAATTATGATTGTAATTATGAAAAATAAATCACAATTTTTTTTACATAAAAATGATTGTAACTCGGAAACGACTTATTTCTGAACTTAAATTTATATAGCTTTTTTGTTTTTTTGAGTTCCGAATCACTTCCTGAAATATTACGGGCGATTTTCCGGACATTTCCTGTATATGCATATATATGTACTATATTTGTAGTCATTTAAATTGCGCGCCAAATTAGTTTTTTGGGCTTATAAACGCAATTAAACTACTGCAGTAATATCACGAATTAAATTGACAAACAATTTTAATAATTTGATGTTCAATCAGGCATTCGATTAGAAAGATGTTAACATGCTGAAAAACTGTAAATAAATTTATTGCGAAAAATATTACCTCGGCCGGGAATCGAACCCCGAATTTAGACTGTCGAGGCTTAGTAATATTCTTCGCAATAATCAGTGTATGTATGGAAATGTCTTTCTTTCAAGAGACGTAATGTAAACAATAAGTATCTTACTGGACCATACATTCGAATGACTACAAATATTATATACATATATGCATGTATGTATATACATATATATAGTATATATAGTAATTCAGATTAAATTATTTAAGCATTAAAGATCTAATTTTTACCATTGTGGCCTTCTACTTCTTATTGTTGAATCAACATAATATGATTGTGTTATTTGACTATTTTATGTAAAATTGATATTCAATATTTGTATGTATTAAAATAACACAATTTATGAATGAACAATAACATAAAAATATTTAAAAAATTTTTAGACCAAAAAATAAAATACGCATTAAATAATTAACATATTATAAAAGTAAAATTAACATATTAATTTTACTGAAAAAATATGTTTCTACAATTTATATTTAGAAATTGTGTCAGTGTTATATTTTTTGCATTAATTTTTGTACATATTATGTATGTTACTTTTTAACATCGTAAGTTAAATTACAAAAAAGTGAATTTAAAACATGTAAAATGTGTTTTAAACAATCTATTCAATTTAACACAAATTTTCAATTTAAAATAAATTTCTAACTGTGTATGTAAATATAAAATAAATCTTATAAAGATCTAGATAAATTTAAATAAAAAACCATTCAGCATTTATATGATACATAGTACACACCATACTTGTGAGTAAAAAAAATCTTAGTGAATATTGGTCAAAAGCTCAACCGTTTCTGATTATGAGATATAAAGATTTTTAATAATATAAAAATGTTAGCATCATGAATGATTTACTGGTTTCTACATGTCGTATGCGATGTTTATCTCAGTGTTTATAAATAGCGTTCCGCAAGAATTCTATAAGACTCTATAAGAAGAAGATGCGTATAGAAATGGAAGGAGGACATGTGAAACATCTTCTGTATAGAGAAAGTAAGTCATTCATGATGCTAATATACAAGAATGTTTATATCTCAGAAATGGTCAGCTTCCGACTTATGTTCACTAAGGTTTTTTACTCAGTATGGTGTGTAGTATCTACCATATAAATGAATTGAATGATTTTTTTAACTGTATATTTTTAAATATACAGTAAAATATTAGATATTTAAATTTTATATTTCATTGATATAAATACAGAGTGTACAAAAAGTCCCTTAAATATCTTGAAGAGTAAGCATTTTTCAAGGAATGAAAGTAACTCGTTACTTGTAACGAAGTTGCAATTACAAGTTACTTTTTTGGTAACTTTTTCTGGTAACTGGTTACTTTTTTCTTTTGGTAACTGTAGCGGTGCCAAAGTTATATTTTTTTAGTAACGTACGGTAACAAATTTTATAGTTACTTTTATTACTACTTTGTACATGATTGGACAAGATATGATTGGACACGATACAATTGGACACGATACGATTGGACACAAGCCACTCATAGCACTTGAGACTAAAAAGCCCCTCGGCCTGCTGTGATTGATGGTCGTCGATTTTAAAAAGTAACAGAAAAGCAAAAAGTTATTTTTTCAAGTAACGGTAACTACAACGAGTTATTTAAAAAAATCGGTAACTATGTAGTAATGGTATTGTATCATGTTACTTTTTCTACTCGATAACTGTAACTGTTACTTTTAAAAAATAACTTTCCATTTCCTGACATTTCTGGGAAAGATATTTCATACAAAAGTTGAAGAATTTTAAATGATCTATGTACTGATCTTATCAGTTTGACTTTGGGTGACGCCACCAAGATCAAGTTAAGTTCAAATCGATTTTTTAAAATAAAATATTATATTTTTTATTTCAGAATCTAATAGCTAGTATTAATAACTTTCCAAAACGTTATAATAAAGCTTTTTTTTCATCAGTTTTTTTAATCAGTACTTTTTGAGTTATAAGACTTGAAAGTTACAATACCGCTGGTATTAGCATTATCTAAGGTTGCCCAATTGAATTTATAAGTCGTATCTCTTCCTCTCTCCTTCCTTTTGGTACTGTAAAATTTTTCCTGTACAAGAAAAGATTTCACAGTACCAATTTCACGATGCGAAACAGGACGGTATTCATAGTGTGTATCGATTCTTACATTTAAGATTGTCTTAATCTGTCGTAAGTGAAAGGACTGTATTAACATCTTATATTTAAAACAGCTTTAAAATAAAACCGAATTTTGAACAGTTCATAGACAGAGAGAGCAGAGATTTAGAGAGAGACACTGTCCAATTGCACACCATGTTATCCCTTCCACCATAGTAAAACCTCATCCCATCCTCGTATCATTAAAAGGGATATACGCTACTGCTCAATTAGTATTGATATTTTAAACAAATATTTTACAATTAAAGATAACTATGTGGGAGAGAGGAAAAGAAAAAGAGAAAGGAGACGTGCACATATACACGATTTATAAATCCGACCAGACAATTCCATGCGATACATCTTACAAAGAAAGGAACCCAACTGTTTCCCTCCGATTTTAATGAGCTTTTAGTTATTTTCCAGACAAAAATAAGCAACATGTACTTTTTT
The DNA here is from genome assembly GCF_001594115.1 of Trachymyrmex septentrionalis. Lineage (NCBI taxonomy): Eukaryota > Metazoa > Arthropoda > Insecta > Hymenoptera > Formicidae > Trachymyrmex > Trachymyrmex septentrionalis. The sequence goes on along the minus strand of NW_017304352.1, from coordinate 85,885 downwards.
ATATGTGCCCATACGCACTTTTTCTAAAGGATATTTCACCGTCTAAAAGGGTGTATAGACACGTATAAAAAGCATACGTGTCTATACACGCTTATTTTTGTCTGGAGAATAACTAAGAGAATATACTAAAAGCTCATTAAAATCTGAGAGGGATAGTTGAGTCCTTTTTTGTTAAATAATGCTGATGCCGGCGGTACTGTAACTTTCAAGTTTCATAACTCAAAAAATACTCATTAAAAGAAGGCTTTATTATAGTGTTTTAAAAAGCTATCACCAGTTATTAGATTCTAAAATAAAAAATAGGACATGTTACATTAAAAAAAAATTTATTTGATCTTGACCTGACCTGGTGCCATCAAAGGTTAAATTGATGAGGTCAGTAGAGAGAGAATAAATCATTTTAAACCTACCACTTTTGTATGAAACATTTTTCTCAGAAATGCTTATTTTTTAAGGTGGTTTAAGGGATCCGGAAACTTTTTGTACACCTTGAACATTAAAAAGGAATTCTTTCCTTCTATAATACAAAGATATTATACGTATAATTAAAAAGTACTTATAAGATTGTTCGCAAAATGATTTTCTTCCTAAATTCTAGACAAAATCTCTGAAGAGAGGCCGTTCACCAGCTTCAAGTAACAACAACTCCTTGAATCAGCGCGACAATAACAATAAACGTTCAAATTATGGTACTTCTGGTCAGCAATGCGAGCTCTGCGAACGCGGTGAATTCGCGAACGAGGCCGAGCTGCAGGCACATAAGAAACTAGCTCACACGCCCCCCAAGTTATCCAATAAGGCTCTATCCTCCTTGAGCATGACGTGTGGCTATTGTGGCGAAGTTTGTCGCTCGCGAAACGAGTTGGAATCTCACACGAGGATTCAACACGCATCTAATGAGTCCAGTGGACGTCACAAATGCAATATCTGCGACGAAGTATGCCCATCCAGCGCGAATCTGGCCGAGCACAAGCTCCAGAAGCATTGCAAAATCCAGCTGAGCGATACGTGCGTGGTGTGTCGTGGTTGTCTCACGTCGGAAAGTCAGTTTTTGGACCACGTGCAAAGACACAGCCTGGATAATGTGGATCCGCAACAACGACTGGACAGTACGTTGCCTCATCTGCCCGCACCATGCGTTGTATGTCGACAGACCTTGATAAGCGATTTGGAATGTCGTCTGCACGCGCGGCATCATCTACGAACGTCCTCAAGTTTGCGCAGTACCGGTTCCAGCCCGACTAGTCCTGGTGGTGACAAAGGTCAAACTCAAGGATGCTGCCTCTGCTTGCGTGACTTTGCAGCCGAGGACTTTGTTAATCTACCACCCAATCCTGCCAGTACAAGCGGACAGCTGCTCAGAGTCTGTAAACCGTGTTACATACGACACTCTCAGGGACTGCCTATTCTGAACTCGACGACCTACGAGCATAGGGCTAAATATGAGACGACTTGGCTCGCGAGCAAGGACAATCAGTGGGATGAAACTAAAGATAAGTGGGAGCACGAGAGAGGACTAAAAGTAGAGGACCGATCCAGAAACGAAGGGAACATGAATAAGAAAAGGTGCGAAGATTGCGGAGTGAAGTTTGAAGACTTTGAAGAGGCAGAGAAGCACAGGATCGCCGAACATGAAAAAATTATCGGCGGTGGCTCGAATACCTACACCTGCATACAGTGTCAAGTTAGTATAGAATATTTTACGTAATTTTAACAAGAGTTAGATGATATAATATAAAATTTGAGACATGCCAATAAAAAAATTCAATTTTCACTTTGTTAACGATAATAAAGAAACGTCAAAAAATAAAAAGTGTATTATTACTTTATTATTAATTAATTAAAACGATGTAATTAAAAACGTGTAATGTCAACTGATATTTATACTTCGATCTTCTATTATGAATGATTTATGATATTTTAAAATTACTTAAGATAGTCTTAGTATAAGAACGGACTGTTATACTAGTCAATATCTTAGACTTGTTATCATTTTAATACAAATTAATAGTAAATTACCAGTTATAATTAAAATTAAGATTTTCATTATAATTTTACTTTATTTTTTAATTTTATAATTTTAATTTATTTTTCTTTTTTTGATTTTTTAGAGATGATATCGGGTATTACTTTTCTTTTATACAGCCTTAAATAACTTTCAAATGACCTTGATCTTCATCTTGACTCTCAAAGTTATCCTTTTTCTATCGCTCATTACTCATTAAAAAGTTATTAACAAAACAATTTTTATGAACACAATTTTTTAACATACGATTTTAACATAGATATGAGTCTTGTTTCACATGATGTTTTACATGATTCGATATACATACATATTAGGATTCTCAGAATAATAACGTTGGAAAGCAAATTGCCATAGTCAAGCATTATAACAGTTCTTCGTTTGATTTAGCAGAGCGAATGTTGTTCCAAGATTTCCTTTGTTTAACTTATAACTATGAAGACCTCATCAATTATTAAGCAATGTTTATCTCATTTCTCTTTATACCTGCCTAGAGATGCGTATGACTTTTATACGCAAAACGAGATCCATTCCATTTCCCCCTCTCCGCCCTCTTCCCTGTCTAAAGACGTTCGACACGACTTTGCTCCGATAAAAATTCTCTGCTTTAAAAACAAATATTATTTTTGTTATATAATTTTTGTATTTCTAGAACATTTGTGTTTTAAAGTATTTCTTCAGTTACAATTGCGCTAGAAAATTAATCTCGTACAACGTACGAATATGTCTCTCCGCGCGTGTTTCTTGAAGAAAGAAACTTTTGAGGCGAACGTACACACACACCCATAAATGTCATATCTGTGTGCACGAACACTGATCTACACTGAAGATAGTTGAAATATGGTAACAGCATATCCCTGTCTCGCCACTCGGTATGCAAGAAGGAGAAATTCATCAAATTACAAATTTAAACTATTCTAATACAAAAACGGCACCGCTAGGCCTTTCCATTTTTTTTTTATAAGATTCCTATAATATTTCTACATTATATACATATTTTTTTTTTTAAATCTGTAGAAGATTTTCGTCGCAAAGTATTAAAACGTTACTTTAGCAAGACTTGATATAGGAGTTTACATGTTAAAAGCTGAAATTTTGAAGATGAATATTTCCATTTCAGCACCGCTAGGGTCTTTGAAATTTTATCATATATAGATAAAATTATTTTAAACAAAATATTCAAATTTCAAAAAAATCTGTAGAAACTCAATTTCTTGGAGAAATATTTTAAAGTAAAGAATTTGTGTCCGACTTTTTACACGAAGTGAGGTTTACCCTTTCCCTATCTAGAGACAAAGTGAAACATACAAGGTAAAACGAGACTCACCTCGAAACTACTGCTGAAATACGTACTTTCTTTTTAAAAAGTGCGTATCATTCATAAAAATTTTGTTAAAATCTTTTTAATTAACAACATGTGACGGAAGAAGTCAATGATCTTGATTTCCTTGAGAATCAAGATCAAGGTCAAGATCACTCAGAGATCATTTGAAATTGACTGTGTAAACAGAAAGTTTTACTCAATATTTTATACTCGATTATTGCGAATATTACTAAGATCTCGGTACTCTAAAGGCTTAGAACGCTCGCACAAAATGCAAGAGATTCGAGGGTTCGACTCCTGGCCGAGGCAATATTTTTCGCAATAAGTTTATTACAGTTTTTTAAGATAAAATTTGGGAAATTTGGGGGGATTATTAATATTTCAGATTGAAAGTCCGACAACCATATCGGCACGCAATTATAATTTCTGAAATTAATTCATTTAAATGAATATATATAATAGTTCAACATCTTAACATTCAGACCGTAGTGGCGCTTTGTATTTAAAGTAACGTATCTAACATAAACAGTCTTATTTCCAATCTTATTGTGTACTCTATATTATTCTTAAAATTATATCTTCAAGAATGTGAACATAGTTTTAAAGGTAAAATACTAAAATTCTTAGGTGTCATTTTCAACTGAAGCCAAGATTCAGCAACACGTGAGGAAAAAACACTTGGAGGCATCCGGAAAAGCTTCCTTGGAGGCTTTACGTTGTCACTTGTGCTTATTCGAGGCCGCCAGTCCTATGCAGCTACAAATTCACTTAATAGAGCATACTTTCGCCGGTTGTGCCGCTCTTAGCTGTTATATCTGTCAGTCGCTCTTCACAACTCCTATCGGTCTTCAGGTAATTTAATCATCTATACTGATATGTCTCAAATGTAAAATAATAATTATTCACTCACGTTTATGACCGTGAGCTCTTAGAGAAGAAAACGGTTGTATAAACAACTTTAAAAACATGTGCAAACCTGACACTTTTCATTAAAATGAATTAATTCACTATTCTTTGAATGAAAATTTGACTTACAATCGCATTTTGTGCAAATTTAAAATCATTTCTTATTGATCTTAGCTATAGACGATGTAGCTCATTGTATAATATATTATGGCAAAATTATACATCTTTGTTCTTGTCATGCTTTTGTTTAATCAGCACTCTTTTCTCTCATAAATTGAATTTATAACCCAGTAAACGAGAATGGATTGAACTGAATTGAAATGGATTGAAATGGATTCAGATTTTCAGAAATACACATTCGCAAACGTTAAAATGAATCTTTTTCAAATGCATTTCTATTTATTTATACGAATTAGATGAAGTACATTTTTATTTTAATCTAAAAATAATATCAGTTTTTCTGTGCCTCGTAAATATTTCTCAATTCAAAATTCTATATAGAAAATTCAGTTTCTCAATCTAATTGAATATAGTTGAATCCATTTAAATCCAATTGAATCCAAAAAAGTTTTTATTATTTAAAATACGTATACAGATTCATAAAATTTTAATCAATTTTAATTGATTCTCGTTTATTATAGGAAATGAATAGCATAACAACTGCAGTTATATCTAAAAATTTGTTAAATTAGATATTGCAACTTCTATATTTAGCTCCTTGAATACAAATAAAACATTTAAAAATTTGCTGAAACAGTTATAAATCTTATAAAAGAAGAAAAGTAGATCTTATTACAAACGAAATTAAATTCCTATTGTGCAGTTATTATTCATCAGACATATTTAGTAAAAATCATTCTATTTTAATAAATAGGAATTGTATTTCTCATGACGTATTATATGTTTTGCAGGGAATGGAAATAATTCGTTACTTGTAACGAAGTTACACTTACAAATTATTTTTTGGGTAACTTTACTGGTAACTGCATTACTTTTTTTTGGTAACTGTAACGGTAACTTAGTTACATTTTTTTTTGTTCATGATAACAAATTTTACAATTACTTTATCATTATTTGGCACACGATTGGACATGGCATTTGATTAGCCACTTCATAGCGCTTGAAATTAGAAAGCTTCTAGATACTCTGCTGTGATTGGTGGTCGTCGATTTTAAAAAAGTAACGGAAAAATATCGAAAAGTTACTTTTTCAAATAACGGCAACTGTAATGAGTTACTTCTAAAAATCGGTAACTGGTTACTTCTTCTACTCGGTAACGAGTAACTGTAACTTGATACTTTTAAAAAAAGTAACTTTCCATTCCCTGATGTTTTGTCAAATAAAACAATAAAATTTTCTTAATTTTCAAAAAAAGTTCTGATAATTATGCAGTGTAAGGGACTACCCTCTCTCCGGTCCAATGATTTTGACATTGATATGTTGTCAAGATCATCACTCCGAATGACCTTGAACAAATTTTAACTGTCCTTCGTTAAAAACTTGTTAAACAAAAAAAGTTCATAAAGAAATGTAGTTTTAAAGCAATGAATTTGTGTTTGTAAAGCAGACATTTCTAGAAAAAGAAGTAAATATATCATCATACAGCAATTTACTTGACTAACTTTTACAAAGAGGTAATTAATATAATTTAATAACTTGATAAAACTACCTAAATAGAGAACAATATCAATTGTTTGTAAAGCAGTAAATTTGTGTTTATAAAGTAAAATATTTGTATTTTTAAAACAGAAAACTTGTATACTTTATTTAAAAATTCTCTACTTTAATAAATATTCAAATACAACAATCTAGCTTGTCAGCTCATGAATAAATGGTTAACAAACAACCAAAGTCTAATTAGTGAAGAAGGAATTAGTGTCCAAATCGATGAGGCAAAATTATATAAAAAAAATTATATAAGCAATTATATAAGAAAATATTTTGCGTTATTAAAGCAGGAAATTTGTTTATCGGAGCGTAGTCGTGTCTAAAAATTAGGTTTTATTGATGAACTCTTTTTGTTAATAACTTTCTAAGGAACAATGAGCCATGGCTAAAATTTGTCACTGGGGGTCATGACCTTGACAATATACGTCAAGGTCAAGATCATTGCAGGGTAGTCCTCTATACTGCATAATTAATAAAATTCTTATTTAAATGAGAAAAGATTTAAATGAGAAAAATTATAATAAATTTTTTTTCGCCCTCAACAACAAAAATTTCAACTAGATAACAACTTTTGCCAATGAGTTATTCAAATATAGCACATCAGGAATTTATTATTTTGTCTTTTTATTCATGCACTAAACAATGTATCTATTTGCAGAATCATATGCTGCAAGAACACGGACTAGACGCGAGACCGTATGATTGCTCCAAGTGCACACTCAAATTCTTCTTCAGCGCGGAACTGGACCACCACGTACTGACCTTTCACCGACCGGGAGAAGAGATCCACTCTTCGTCAGTCGAGAGCGCTCATGAGACGAAAACTCGCGAGTCAAAGAAGCGAATCGAAGACGATGTAACGGTGAAGGAGGAAGTAGTGCAAGGCGGTAAAGAAAAGGAGCAAGAGGAGGAGGAGGAGGAGGAGGAAGTGAACGTGGATGATCAGATGGGGTATCACGAAGAGGCTGAACGAAATGAACAGAAACTGAAGACAGAAGTAAACAACGAGGCGACATCCGGCAGGATGGAATCATGACTTTCTTCAGTCAGCATTACGTTTCGTTCTATTTTAGGATTAATTGATTATTAATAATTGCTTATTCAAGTTTGCATTATTTTAAGTCTCATTTACAATAAACGCGCAGGCTATGTTGTATATTGTGAGTAGTAATGCCGCAGGAAAATTTATCGCATGTCATGAAAATGTCGCTAGATGAGTATGTACAATACAACAAGAAAATACATAAAAAACCAACTAGCAACATACGGAAATTGTCAATGATCGTTGACAAACTTCTGCCGCCAAACTAGCTATAATTGGCTGAGTTTATGCGATACGCTTATCACAGTTGCAAAAAATTGAAGTTGACTCAATTCTATACAATATAAGTTCTTGCAACTGCGTCGCAATCGTACAATCAGAAAAAAGAACTCATATACTTCTGCGAAATTCTTATACGACTATTGTAGACGAGGCTTTAAAAAACGGATATTCTTTACAACGAAGTCTCATAAATATCGACTTGCGAATAGGTCTGATGAAGTTCGATACAGTATTAATTAAGAATATTATCGAAGAAAATTGCCGTTCTTATAATTATTCCAAATGGTTGGTTTCTTACATATCGGTAATAAAACTTCGATATAATTTGTTACACGATATAAAGTTGCTTTTTTAACATTTTTTCTTAGATCTTTATATCATTTTCGTGTTTAGACGCCGAATGTCCACATTTTCAAGAAACATAGATTTATTGTGTTAAATTCGATGAGTGAATAATTGGAATTTATCTTACATTGTTTAGAGTAAGCTTTATGCTTATGATTATGATTGTAGAAATACAATGTAAGCTGTTATTGTTTTTCTTTTTCTGAATACTTCGATGAATGGTAGAGAGAAAGAGAGAGAGATATGTTTGGCTGCTCTAGCGAAGCTCGACCAACTGCCAAAGTTAAAGCAATCATGATGTACATCTTAGACTCAATTGCACTAACATTACTTTGATTTTAATTGAGATTTAAAACTCTCTTTCTTTTTAAACCCGAGAGAGATAGGTAAGGACAGAGTTTTAAGTCCTTGCTTAAAGTCAAAGCAACATGTTAATGCAATCGGGCCTTAAATGTATGTATGTACACTATATATATGTATATATTAGTACTAAATTTGTTAAATTTATATTATATATATGTTACTATCTCAATTTTGAAAACTGAAAGAAAAAAATTCAATGCGTGCCACATCCCAATAAATATCAGCAAAAATATAATATTAATGTTATTTTACACCTTCAACAATATAAATATAGTACATATTACATACATAACAGTTATATTGTTAAATCTGTATATGAAATGATTACATTGAAATTATATTATTATAAGTTGAGGTTTATTAGGATGCCAGATATTGATGCACAAAATCGATTTTTAATCTCTTCATAAACGCAAAACATTTCAGTTTGTCTTGATATATAAATTCTTTTCATTTACAATATATTCTTAGAAATTTTGTAGAAAAGTTTTGAAAATTGAAGTTATAAAAAAGATATTAAATTATCTTAATATAATATATAATAAATATATAATATTTATATATAATATGTTATATATTATATATATAATGGATATTAATATTAAACGTTAATTTTTAACATTTTGTGGTATTGTTTTGTTAATTTGTAATTGTGTTCCATATATGTGAAACGATTGATTAACTATTAATTACAATTGATTTGTTATAATGGGTGCTGAACTCGATAAGATAATAATCTCTATCTTCGCGAAAAAAATTTGTAAATATTACACAAATAACAGAAAATATATATTATAAATATTCCATCAATTTATATTAATGATGCATAAGCGATAAGATTATCGATATTTAAGAGCAGATGCAATAACCTGTCCATTAGACATATAATAATAAATAATAGTTCTGTGAAGTAAATTATTGTTTCGAAAATCCTACTGTATGTACAAGTAATTTGTCCATTAGACATATATAACCTCTAATAAGATAATTATATACAAATAAATTATTGTTCTAAATTGGTCTAATCGTCTATCTTTTTCTAAGTTATTTCACGCCTTCGGTCATGACAATTTGATTGATAAATAATTAGAAAATACACACAAAAAAAATTGCGTACTATAATTTTCTATAAAAGATAACAGAACTCTGATGGAAATAAATTGCTAAAATCGTTGAAATCTATGTCAATTGACCTATTTCAATATGAATTATACTGAAATGGGTTAATTGACACAGATTTCAGCGATTTTTAATGATTTTAGCGATTTATTTCTACCAGGAAAGAAATAATCTTTTTTTTAAACCTGTAGATTACACATTGGAGAAAAGAGCAGTAACCGTTCCAAAAAGTCGAAATATGTTTCTTTAATTTATAAAAGACACTAAGGGTGGAAGTAACATGAGATGAATATAACACTGCTTGTAAACAAATTCAAACATATTTTTGCATGTTGACTCCTTTAATTGATTATATTCTATCTCAAATATCCATAAGATGTTAGGTTAAGTGATTATTTGTACGTTTATGCTGAAAAATTATATCAAAAGTAACGTTTTAATCTTTATTTTTTTGTAAATACTTTTAATTTTGTTTATTTAATTATTTATTATTATCATTATTATTAGTTCATTATACATCCATATAACAATAGTTAAAAATTTATTCATGTTTAACTTTTGATATACTTAAAATATATACAAATAAATAAGTCTGTGATGATCGAATCAAGTATTTGTGAGGACGAATCGAATCAAATCAAAACTTTGATAATATGTGTTTGAAAATAAATAAAATTGTATTTTAAATTTTTATGTCAAATCGAATTAAATCGAATTTTTTTAATTCGAAAACAAATTAATATCAAATCAAATTTCCTGGATTTAATGACATTAATGGATATTAAATGTACAAAAAAAAGGGAAAAAATTATGTTAAAAAATAAATTATTTTTAATATATACGTATACACTGAGCAACAAAATTAACGCAACATTTGTGTGCGTGCGTGCGTGCGTGCGTGCGTGCGTGCGTGTGTGTGTGTGTAACTCGTACATATACATATTCGTACATACACCTCGAAAACGATTTTGTGAAATTTTACATGTTTTTTTGCAGAAACTTTTCCAGCAGCCTACGTACTATTGGTTTATATATCAAATCAAAATCAAATTTACTTATACAGAATTTGAATTTCTCAGAATTTTTTTTTAAATAAGGAACAGTAAAAAATTTTTTATTAATATTAGAAGAATCCGAATTAGAAATGACATTATTCTTTAATCAACTCAAAATTCTTTTTTAAAGACAGAGTTTTTATCCTATTATTAATCGTTGTAATTAAAAATTTTAATGGACATCCGTTCTGTTGGAGAGTTTTAATTAGAGAAATGATATGGATTTCATGGAATTTAGGATGGGAATAAAATTCTGTCTAACAATCCAATTAATATATATACACCCCCCCTTTTATGTTGTACAGGATGATTAGAAAAAAAGTTAGGTATCTTCCAGAATTTGTAGGCTTTTTGTAATTGTCAAAAATAATTCTCCCATCCTCGATCAAAAGTTTGACATCCAAAAAATTTATACCCCTATTATCACCATAATCGACAGTAAAATTAATACGTTCGTGGTAAGAATTGAAAGAATCTAATATAGTATTATTATAAATAGACGCCGGCTTGTGACGGTTTTTCATTATTGTCAGAAGTAAATTTTAATATCATATTAAAAGTTTTTTACATATTCCGGTTCGTACTTGTGAGTTTTGTGCCATAAGATACGTGTGGTAAGTTTTGATTCATCACAATTTCAAATTAATTTGCGCGAACTGTTATATGTGTAGTATTGATAATGTTGAAAATAAAGGAAATATTTTTTGTTTTTTAATAGAACTTGGAAATTCCGTATCTTTACACGAAGCTTCTCATCGCTTCTTAAGAAAAATAGAAATTGTAACAGATTATTATATCAGAAGATTGTAACATTTCTTAACTCTCCTGACTTCTATTCGTGTTGTTATTTCATATCATAAGCAAGAAGAAATTATTTTAACATTTAAATTGCGATCATTGTGGCTGTAATTGTAGGTACCTTTTGCTTAATAATTCTCTTTGTAATTTTAATTTAACATTATTGTAACATCGTCCAACTAGCGTTTTAGTTTGTAAGATTTTCATTTTTGTCATCTTGTTGTGCACTGATAATGGTCAAATCTTGATCGAAACGTCTATTTATTTATTTGGAATTTTAAATATATGACTTGTTTAACATCTATTGCTGTGACTGTATACTCTTTACTATTTATATTTTGTAATTGTTTAGCTACTTTCAAACATTTTACTTTTAGTGGAGAATTCATCTACTTAGGGATATTGTTGACAAATAAGAGGGGAAACACAGAGAAAATTACACGAAGATCAGTAATGGAAAAATCAGCTATAATACAGCTAACAAAAATTTGGCAAACATGCCACAACATGCATGTTGAAACAAAGAAACGCCTGATAATAAATCTCGTGTTTTCTATCTTTATATATGTTTCAGAATACTGGACAATTAAGATAGTCAACCTCTTCAAAATCGACGCTTTTGAGATGACATATTATACTAGAGAAGGATACTCAGAATACCATGGACGGCAAAAAGAATCAACCAATTCATATTGAAGGAAATAGGAATCAAATATCATTTTTTGAATATAATAAATTTAAATACTATTTTTGAGAAATAATTTAAGTTTATTCCAATACGAGTATATAAGTTTTGTAGTCTGTAAATAAATCACAAGACTCTTAATAAATTTATTTAAGTACTTCAGATTGAGAGGGTTACGGTCAGTAATATTTCGAAAAAGTTTCAGCTATTTCCATATATTTTTATATTTCAAAAAAATTGCAGATTCTTTCTGTAATATTTTAACAACCTTTCAACAAGGTTTCACGTGCAAAAATCGCAGACATTTTGCTATTCCGGAGCTGTCTCAGAAATATTGCAAATATTTCGTAGCTTTTATGAAATGTTTCGCTTTTTAGTTGAAATATTTTTGAAATATTTCTAAATTTTTTTTTATTATTTTACGAATTCTGAAAACATCATGATGTATGGGGCGTACCTAGTGAGAAATGATAATGGAATCGACAATGCATCAACGTCGATTCAACGTCGAAATCATCAAATCAAGGTCGAATCAATGTCAATTCGACATCGATTTCATTGTCATTTCTCACTGGGTACATGATTCTATCATATTTTTTATTATAATATTGACATCCAAAAGAGCGCAATTTTCGAAAATTCCATCATATACGTGAGATTTGGTTCTCGGAATGTACGCAGTGGAAACGATACGTCTCATTGGAACTCTCATATTTGTTTCGACAAAGCGATAGAGACTTTGAAATTTCCGTATAGAGCCATATATTTACCGCGCGGTGAAAGTTGGCGCGATAGCCAATCAACGTCTCGTTTGCTCGAAAGTAATAGACATATAATTCCCACCACGCGACTAAAGTTGAATTTAATCCAACTTTTGCCGCGCGGCGGAAGTATTATTACATCACTTCTGGAAGTTTTGCAAGGTGAAGCCGACTTACAAAACATAGTATTATTGGTTAGTGCGACAACTTCCGCCGCGTGGCAAGCGTTATCGCGTTCTGTATGTGAGAGCCAATATACGCAAGATTCGATTGTCGGAATATGCGCATTGAAAACAATATGTCTGATCGAAAGTCTCATATTTGTTTCGATAAAGCGGTATAACTTTTCGGAATATTCGTATAGGATCATTATGCGAAGTTCGGTTCTTGGAATAGGCGCATTGAAAACAATACGTCTGATCGGAAGTCTCATATATGTTCCGATAGAGTAGTATAAACTTTCAGAAATATTATATAGAACCACATATACGCGAACCATATACATGCGTTGACACGGATATCAGAAAAATCAGAACAATATAATATCTGAATTTTCATATTACTTCAGATAGATTCAAGTCTATCAGGAAATTCTTATAGATCAGTATATACCGCTTCTATATTGTTTTTGTATTTTCAGGATAAATACTATGATACGTTTACTAATCGTATCTATTAGTAAAAGTCATATTAATCATTTCATTAGACCATAATTTTTATATGATTTATACGAAACCGTAAAATATAATGTAGACATATAATACAGATAGACCTTAAATCTCTATTGTACTCAATCGGGTTCTATCGATTTTTTTAAGCAGGGATTAAAGGTCTGAGCATAAGAATTGTCGTAACAGTTACTTAGACTTAAATTGTAGACGTAAGTAGCGCACAAGCTTTTACGTATGACGTACAACTTATTGCCGTGTCTTCAAGAAACGTAATCGTACGTCATGTGCTAAAATTTGTGCGTTATTTAGTTTCTCTAAGACTTCGTATACAATCAAGTCGGCTGATGCTTGTCGGATGTCGTTAGTCGTAAAAAATGGGATCTGACCAATCCAAACGACAGCCAGCAGCCGACATTGATAGCCAACACAAAAAATGAAGGTTATGCGCATGCACATAACATACGACAACGTCTCCCGACTGATTGTAAATCAGATCTAAAGCCGTTTTACAATTAGTCGTATGTCGATGTCGCTAGTCGTTTGTCGTATGTTGTATGTCGCACATGAATACGACTTGCTATTCTACAATTGAGTTGATTGTTGATCAAAGTTGGAAGGTCGGAACAAATGTAAAGAATGGATATTGAACATTGACAGCGCACTGGATTGGCTGTTGATTGAAGTTGCCGCAAGTCGGCTGTCGTTGTCGGAATAAAAGATGGTCAATCCTATCTTTTCCGACTACGACTAGATAAAACATAACCTTCGGACACGTTTGTGTATGGATAAACAGATATTTTTATACGAATATATGGATATATTTATATTATATTATGGAATTGCACTGAATGTAGATGAAATAATTATTGATTTTGTTCGCAAAAATCATTGCTTGTATGATAAACGTAAAGTGGATTTTAAAAATGTTAGCAAAAAAAGATCTGTGGCAAAAAATATCCACAAATTTGAGAAACTGTTATGATATAAATATATCAGGTAATTTTTTATTTGTAAAATTATTATTATTTAACAAAGGTTACAAAATAAAAAGCATACAGCCACAGCTCAAGATGTCAATAAGTTCAATATTATTATTTTATTTTAACATGTAGACGTTTCGGTAAAGATTTGACCCTTTTCAGTACACAAATTCGTTAAGTTTAAACAAAGAACATATTTTTACCAATAACAAATTGACAGATAGTATAATTTTAATATTTCCTATTTTTACAAATTAGTCCGACTCAATATACGTGATTAAAAATTACATTTCGATCAATCAAATACAAAATTTGAAGGATGATTGTAACATTCGATGTATGCATTTTTTATTTCTTTATCCGAATTATACGCAATCGTTTTCGTTTGTCTGCGATAATAGTCGTCGAAATTCTATGGATAGAAGACTCCTATATTTGCAAGTTTTTCGTACTTATTATCTTTATACTTGTATATGTATAAAATGCAAAACAAGCCGCACGCGAAGAGAAACACAAGTACCAATTTCTATTATAACACAAATTCAATTTTTTAAGTAATTATATCTTATTTTTTGTATGTAAAGTCATTAATCTACTAAATTTGTTTAAAGAAAGATATTTAGAGACCTTTCTTAAACTTAAGAATAAATTTGACAAACTTACGGGTATCTCATGGCGCGGAACTCGTCCAACACTGTGATATATTTTTTTATTAATAATTTGATCTGTACTTTCACAATGCCTCAAGCTCGAAATTGTAGGTCTATTTATAGTGGGAACAAAAAGGAGAAGGAGGAAGTTAAGAAGAAGGAAAGGGAAGTGGAAGAATTTTAGAGTGGGACTAAAATTCTTTTTCAAGGAGAGGGAGGTAAAGGTCTGGAAACTTCTCAGTATCACTCTGTTTATTCAATCCATTTTTTTGTGTTTTTATATGAATCATTTCAGAGATCATTCTTTTGTAATGTGAGCGTTCAGAATCTAATATTTTTGTATTCGGCCAATCAATCTCGTGATCAGTTTCAATTCTATGACTCGAGATAACCGAGAGGGAATTGACAGTTTTTTTCTTAATATCATTTATGTATTCTTTTATTCGCGTTTTTAGTTTTCTTTTTGTCTGTCCCACATACGAATAATCACAATCTTTACAATTGATCCGATATACGACCCTGGAAGTTTCATCTTTTTTTATTTTATCTTTTCCAGTTTTTATAAATCTATTTAAATTATTCATCGGTTTATATACAAATTCAAATTGAAATTTTTTAAGTGCTATGTTGAATTTCTCTGAAGTATTATTTAAATAAGGAATCGTGGAATATTTTTTCATTACCGAAGAGTTACCGTTAGAGTTAATGTTCTGTTCAATTGTAGTATTAAAATTCTGTTTTCTGGAAAGAGTTTTTATTCTATTTTTTATGGTCTTAAATACAAATTGTAGAGGATACCCGTTGCGGAGGAGGGTGTTGATTAAGGATTCGATATTATTATGATGGAATCTAGGATGGAATAGGAACATAATTTTGTCAAATAACGTAATCACCACTCCCCTTTTATGTATGGTGATTAGAGAAAAAATTTAGGTATCTTCCCGAGTTAGTAGGCTTTGTATACAAATCAAATATAATCCTGCCCTTGTCGTACAAAAGTTTTACATCCAAAAAATTAATACCAAATTCCTCGCCATAATCTACCGTAAATTTTATGCGTTCGTGGTAAGCATTGAAGGAATTTAAGATGTTGGTGATTTGATTAGAAGGCGCTGCTAATAAGATATCATCCACATACCAATAATACACAGGTATGTGAATGGTAAGTGTATTAAAAATGTTGTATTCCAAGTCTTGTATTACCAAGTCTGCCAAAATTGGTGATAGAGGTGATCCCATCGGCAACCCAAAAATTTGTTCGTAAAATTCTTCATTAAACTTAAAAAATATGGAATTTAAAATAACGGAAATGGCTCTTTTAAATTCCTGAAAAGGGATAGAAGTATTCTTCTCTATCGCATTCCATCTTTTTAAAACACTCCCCAAGGCTAATTCGATGGGAATATTGGAATACATCGACGAGATGTCAAGAGAAACAATTGGATAATCCTCCGGCAAGGGTAGACCGTTTATTTTTTTAACTAATTCGTAACTATTTTTTATGTATCCAAGGTTTTTTTCGTAGTTCAAACTTTTTTTAATTATATCTTTCAAGAATCCTGTTAAATTGTAAAAGGGACTATTAATGTAGCTTACGATAATTCTAAGCGGAATGCCCTTTTTATGAATTTTAGGAAGCCCATAGGATCTCGGTAGATCACCATCAGAAATATACAATTTTTTATATACAGACTGATCCTCAAACCCCTTCGTTTTCCAACGTGTTAACAACGTTCGTATTTCTGTCGTCAATTTTTTAGTAGGGTCCTTGCCTATCAATCTGTAAGTGTCCTTGTCAAGTAATATGTCATGCATTTTTTCCAAGTAGTTTTGAAAAGTCATAATTACAGTGGTGTTGCCATTGTCCGCTTTAGTAATTAAAAGGCCTGGATTATTTTTCAAAAACACATTAAGTTCCTTCAATCCTTGTTTGATTTTAGAATCTACTAGGCTATTCGGAGAGCTATATTTTATGCGATTAAGGACCGGTATTGTATCTTTCCTAATTAAATTTTTTGTTCTTTCATCTAAATTAAAAATGTTGTTTTCAATATGTTTTATGAAAAAAATATTATTATGTAATATAAAAATATTTTGTAATTTAATTCTTTTGTATCAAACTTAAGAAATGCCTATAAGAGCTGACACTGGGTGAATTCGTGTATATAAATTTATTTAAGTTTAATAACTTGAATAGTATATGTTTCTATCATCGTTTTGATCTTTTTTGATATTATAAAACTAATTAAATCAATACGTAGTATTGTTGTCAAGCAAGTGGAGTCGCATTATTCTACAATTACATGTGGTTATGTAAAATTTGTTACGAGTCCGAGTATCAGTATACATTTAATTTCCAGATTAAATGATAAGCACTTGTAACGCTGCATTTAATATTGACAGATTGCTTGCTCGATGTCATTAAAATGTCAGCAAATGACATCGAGCAAGCAATCTGTCGAGCAATCTGTCATCTCGGGAATAATGCTATATAAAATCAATTTTCCAATCCAAAAAAATAATGCACTAGTTGCCACGCTATGCTCCATGAGCAAGAAAGCTAAAAATAAATTTAAATTTGTGATAAATTTAATATCTTTGAAAACAAATAAAATATAAGTAAATTGTATTAACAATATAGAGGATAATAAATAAACTAATCTCAATGTGGCTACAAGACGTATCTCTGTTGGTAAAGGTTTTCTATGACTTTTTTTTCCGTAATTTTGATTTTAATAAATCATGTAAATAATCAAATTGTGTTACTGAAATCCTTGTAAGTTTGAAAAATATTTCATGATTATTCATTTAAAAGTATATAAATAATGCGTGATAAGCATCAAAATTCTGTCTCATACAAAATAAATAACAATAAATAAAGGGCAAAATAAGAGGGCAAACACATTTATTAAATTGTCACACAATTAAAAAGAATAAATTACAAATAAAGAAAAGTAAAATTGAAAAAATATAATAAAAAACTCAGTTTAAATTCAAGTAAATTTCAAGTTTCGGCTATCGAATTGAGCTCTCTTCAGACATTAACTTATCATAAAAATCGCTATACAAAATTTTATCGAAAATATTTGCATATTTACTATAATCACAGCTCAGGTGAGCCTTGATGTAGAACTCGATATTATTCACATACGGCCGAACAGTCAAATGTGTTTCATATCTCTTGGAAAAAGTTCTAGTTGATAAAAAAGATAAAAAGGCTTCTTTTGAAAAAATAAACACAACCAAATTAACATACCGGAATTTTAACAAGTAATTAAAACTCACCAAAAATCATGTGTAAATTATTCAAATAAGTGTGTCCATATAAGTATGAAAACCTATAGAATATATAAAGTTTAGTACAACGCAAATGTGTAAGATGGACATTGTGTATCGATTATAATGTAAGCTCGCTGATACGGATCAACACGGACTGAGAGAAGAGACGGACTGTCAATCGAAAAGTCAAACTTTATTTACAATAGATATATATGCCTTGTAAAGACCTTCAGTGTCAGTTTGTAAATTTAAACTATTTTTCTGCTTTTTAATATTGAGCATCTCAGAAATTAAGCGTTTCCTATAGCAAGGCTCTTGATCCAAAATTTTAACAATGTCCCATTGAAAATCATAATCATACTGCAGCCTGTGCTCCGTTATAACAGAACGGATGGAAGTGTTATGTCTAATATGATTATGATGTAATTCTGGTTTTCAATTGTCTACCCGTCTATCCAACGTACGACGCATCACAATTATTACACGAAATCTTATAAACTACTTCGCTCTTAGATGTATGGGGACAAATATCCTTTTGTACTTTAATATATTTATTTTATCTTTTTACATTTCTTTAAAAGTAACCTTATTTTTATAATTTGCGTCCAAATTAATAATAAACTTGAATATATATTCAACGTTTCAATATCTATTCTCTACATTTGTTCCGATCTTTCGACTTCTCGATAAACGACTCAATTGTAGAATAGCAAATCGTATTCATGTGCGCGCGCGTGATATACACATATGACAAACGACTAGCGACAGCCGACATCGATATACGACTGATTATAGAACAGGCCTAAGTGTTACGACAATTCTTGTACTCAGACTTTAAGACTGTACTTAAGACGGTCTTAAATACACTGAGCAACAAAATTAACGCAACACCTGTTCACTCTGCAAAAATAGGCAAATTTCAAGATACAATAACTTCATAAAAAATTGTATAGGGATGTTTAAAAAAGTATTTTACAGGTAGAAACTTCTACTTTTTGGATCGTTACTTAAAAAAACGGTCTCATGGAGATTTCATGAAATTACGTAAACATAAATGAAGATATATCAGATTTCAAAATTTTTTATGAAATTTGCGAAGCTCCACGGAGTGGAATAAAAATTGTATACAAATGCGAATTACATTGAAAGAGAGCTTACTTTGAAAGAGCGTATCTTTACCTGTAATTTACTTTTTTACGAAGCTCCGTACGATTTTTTTTCATCGAGTTATTCAACGTTGAAGCAAAAGAATTCTTGCAAAAGCATTTTTGTTTTAACGTTCAAAAACTCGATGAAAAAAAATCGTACGGGGCTTCGTAAAAAAATAAAAAGATAAAGATTCGCTCTTTCACTTATCAATTAGATCACTCTTTCGAGTGATGTAATTCGCATTTGTATACAATTTTTAGTTCACTTCGTGGAACTCCGTAAATTTTATAAAAAATTTTGAGATTTTATATTTTTATTTATATTTGTGTAACTTCATGAAATCTCCATGAGATCGATTTTTAAGTAACGATCTGAAAAGTAGACAATTTGTTCTTGTCTTTAGTTCTTCACTGAATCTGAGTATAGGAACCAATTATATTGAAGAATCACTAAGCGCTAACTAATTAGTTTTCTCTGCAGAACGCAGCCAATACTCGGTCTAGAGAGCTGATTTGGGAGCCAGTGATGCGAATTGCAACCCGGTTAATAGCATGAAGCACGGTTAATAGCATAAAGAAGGCATAAGATCGGAATCAGACTAGACATTGAAGAATGAGATTAAAGATTGAAAGATTAAAGTTTAACCAATCAAAACAAAAGAAGCCAAAACTTCTTTGTCCTCATTGGTGAAATTTCAATCTTTAATCTTTAATCTCAATCTTCAATGCATAGTCTGATTCCGGCCTAAGAAGGTATATACACTATGATAAGTCCATATCCGTGTATACTTGCGGATGCGTTGTGTGTCTGTCTATGCTCTCTTCATGCTAGTAACTGTGCTGCAAACATATTGAAATTCGCGTCACTGCTGGAAGTTTTCCAACAAACGACACTGTGCAACACGCTGATCACCTCATCTCTGTTTAACATTGTCGAATAACAAGGATGCAACGATTCATCGTGCCACTATGGCTGTGGTCAAAGTCTTGCTTCAAATGCTTTTGATGAACCAATTAGAAGAAAGAATTTTACAAACTAACCAATTAAAAAACGCTTTAAAGCGTTTACAACATCGCGTTGACCATACTTACCGGGCTGGACTCAGGGAGACGCTATCAGCGCTATTTGTGTCATTCTATCTTCATCGTCCATTAAACGTAAAACAAGGATAGTATGACATAAGTAGCGTTAATAGCGCACTCCCTGAACGCAACCCCTGTCATCTATTGCTGGTTCACACTGAATCCGACGTGCGTCGTACGATATTCTGCAACTAATCAGAAAGCAAAATTTTATTTTATATCGATAATACGAAGCGAAATCCTATTTTCTGATTGGTTGTAGAGCGTTGTACAACGCACGTTCGATCCAATGTGAATCCAGCATATGTCTATTGTTGGAAAGCTTCCACTGGGTTTTCCAACAACGTATGTACACAGATTACACTGGCCTAATTTCCATCAAGGGTTTAAGGGGGGAAATACCTTTAAGAGACTAAAAAAATGATAATTTTCCAGAATTTTTTAAATAGAAAGTATTTGGCTAATTGTTTCAAATTTTTTATGCCTCTTTGTCTATCTTTTGAGTACATAAATATATTTTTTTTATTATAAAATATTAAAAAATACTGAAACTGCAGCGCCGCAAATAACAGAGGTGGCGATGTGAGTTGCCAATCGGTGGGACATGTAGCTCTTATTGTATTGATCTAAAACAGACAAAAAAATTTTTTTAATTTAATAAGATGTATACATGCTCTATGTAAACCTAAAAAAAGTGAAAAAAAATGAAAATTGAAAAAATGATGCGTTTAAAAAAAATTTGAATTTTTCACAAAATTTTCATTAAATTTTGCAATAAAAAAATATTTTTTTAAAATAATTTTCACAAACATTTAGGTTCACATAGAAGGTAATTATATAATTTAGTATGTTCATTTTGAAGAGAATCGGTTAAGTAATTTTTTAGCTATCTTGTACACCAATTTTAAAAATGACGTTTTGAAAAAAACGCGTTCAAAGTTTTGAAAGATAAAAATATATGATTTCATTGACTTACTGATTAGTCTGCGATCCCAGAACCATACAATAGTCCTTCAGCTTTCTCGTAAAGCTCGTTTTTCATTAAAAGTTGCTCTCAACGAGCTTTACGAGCTTCTTTTATCTCCAGCAAGCTACGACGCTTCTGTCGAACTACTCGCCGGTTATCGTCAGCGTACGATTTACTTTGCCTGCCTATTATGATATCCAGTATACACATGATGCGAGAATGAACGAATGACCTTTGTTGAACACTCCAGCAGCCAAGTACGCTGCAATCTCAATAATTTTTAACCCACAATGTAGATGCTTTGGAGCGAGGAGCCATACAGTTAAGTTAAAACTTTCATTCGCATTCTGCGTGTGGCCACTCAAGCATCTTTGAAGTAAGTCTTCCTTGGATAGATCTTCGTATATTGGCAGGATATGTTTTTGAACATCAGAATGCAATGGGGCAGGATGTTCAAAATTTCCACTGATGACTTGACTTTTTTGCCGCTTGCACCTGCTGTCGGCTCCCGGCGGGCAGTTCTCGTGTCTTGGATTTTCATTTGTGGAGCACATATGATAATAAGTAGCCATTATGGCTTTTTTCATATTCTCAACACTATTTACATTTCTTTTTATAGCCAAACCATAATAAGAAGTGAGTTGTTTAATGAGCTTCTCGGTCAATTTGCCTTTTCCGCCAAGTTTATTAGCTTTTTTGACATTTCGAAGCTGAATGCCCATTCTTTTTTCGACGTAGTCGATACTTTTCACTACTTGAAAGTCGTCACCATATTCCGAATTTACATCTAAAATTGTTTTAAATGTTTTCGAGTCTCCGTTTCCTATGTAATTACCGTATTTCGCGCCATACTTTTCTTCAGATTTCAAAAACATTTCAGTAACCGAGGAAACTTCCATCTTTTCCGCGGAGCCTTCGTAATTGTTCTGGTACTCTTATTCGTGTTCATTATACCATTCATAATATTCTTCGGTATTTATTCTATTTTTCCAAAATGTACATGCATGGCAGTAACTACTTTTGACAACTAAATCAATGACTTTGCTGGTGTATAA
>NW_017304352.1:59274-63581 GCF_001594115.1 Trachymyrmex septentrionalis | reverse complement strand
GGTACTCTTATTCGTGTTCATTATACCATTCATAATATTCTTCGGTATTTATTCTATTTTTCCAAAATGTACATGCATGGCAGTAACTACTTTTGACAACTAAATCAATGACTTTGCTGCTGTAATATGCTATGAGCGACAATGATTTAAAGCCACTTTTTCCAAGAGCTGTCACCAGATACTATAAATTTAAAATCGGTCTCTCTCCTTTTTCATTTTCTTTTTTTTCTTTATTTACAGCTCTCTGTGCACATGATTCGAATTCTATTTTTGTGACAGAATAAATGTGCAATTTTATTATACGCACTTTTAGTTAAACCATTACAAATGTCCATGAAATTACAAAATGTATGTAATCCTTCTCTTCCAATGCCTAAAAGACGCATAACAAATACAATCCTTCGATTCACTTCATAGCCAGTATTGCTAAACGGTCCTGAATTTATATTTCTTCGGCCACAGCGAAGTAAAACGAGCTTGAAATCGAGATCTCGATTTCCAGCTTCTTCAAATTTGGGATTTTGTTTGCACTCACGACAAATAACAAATTCGGATAGAGCAGTGAACACAGTAAAAAATTCAATTATACGATAACCGTGCAAAGAATTCCAATGCACGTCTTCGCTGCTGGCGCTTGCCAATTTTTTAACACTTGCACTTTCACCTACAGGCTCATTTATTTTATTTGCTCGAGCGTGCGTTATACCTGTGATGCGCTCTGACGCGTTACGTACAGGTATAACATATAACTCGTTTCTTCGAATTTCGATTTAAAATTTTGTCAGTATATTCTTCATATGTTATACTAACATTTTATGCAAAAAAAAAGCATTTTTTAAAGGTTCTAAAAGTATTTCCCCCCTTAATCCGGATTAGAATGTAAGAACCAATCAACTACAGTCGAGCCCTATCATTCGACTGTAACAGGGGAATACTCGACTGTAGTTGGTTTGGTTCTTACATTCTGATCCAGATTAAATCCTCAGTAGAAACTAGGCCATTGTACCTGCATTCGTTTACGTAGCGGTTAGTGCAGAAGTATTACTTTATCTTTGTTGTTCACGAGTGTTAAACAAGGATTAAATAATACTCTCTGCGCTAACTGCTACATAAACGAATGCATCTTGTGTCTTAAGCCCGATGTCCACGATGCTAGAAATTAGTCCGAGATCTAGAACAGAGAAAAAATTAACAAATCACATTTGAACAATTTGATCACATGACCATTGTGATTTGTCAATTCTTTCTTCATCTGAGATCTCGGACTGATTTCTAGCATCGTGGACACAAAGTTTACACACAGTGTTCCAACTATAACACAGTGTTATGGCTCCGGCACACCAGCGCGATGTTCGTCGCGCGCGACACGCGATATCCAATGAAAATATTTTAGAATGAAAACATCGGTAAAGCTGTACATGCTGGTGTGCCGAAGGCATTACACTGCTCGATTAAAAAGCTAAGTACGAGCGTGTAAAATATCCCTAACAGCACAAAGAGTCGACTTTAAGTCGACTTTGTACAGACGTCCTTCCAATATCGATTTTAGGACGTCTAGTGCGAGCGTCTATTTGCGCTCACAAAACTAATATAGAATCATTTCGTTCCTTGTTGTTTAACTATAATTAAACAAGGATGAATGCTGTTCATGAGCGTTGTGAACATGAATCGGACCACAGCCTAGAATGGTTGACTTAAAGTCGATTTACAGTCGTAATTCATTTAAAGTGGGACATTATAAAGGGTGTCCTAAAATTAACGCAAGATTTGAATTAAATAGAAAACACAGTTTTTAGTCTTTTGATTGTTATTTTTTTATTGAATCATAAAGTACATAGGATAGGGTTATTTGTGGAATAACACATCGGGCAAATGGCCTCCACGGCTTTGCATGCACATACGCACTCGTTTGTCGAAATTTTCCATGACCATTTTGCATAAATGTGGCTGAATTTCGTTGATGCAGCGTTGAATCTCCTCCTTTAATGCACGGGTGGTTGTGGGCTTGTTGACATAGACCTGCGATTTCA
This sequence comes from Trachymyrmex septentrionalis, assembly GCF_001594115.1. Classification (NCBI taxonomy): domain Eukaryota; kingdom Metazoa; phylum Arthropoda; class Insecta; order Hymenoptera; family Formicidae; genus Trachymyrmex; species Trachymyrmex septentrionalis. Next base: position 61,551 of record NW_017304352.1, on the reverse strand, counting down.
AATAACCCCATAAAAAGAAATCTAATGGTGTTAAATCACACGATCTAGGGGGCGATTTTGGCGATTAACAAAGCCATCAAGGTGAAAATGTGCTTCATCGCTTAAAATGATTTTGCTCGAAAAATCAGCATCCATTTGTTGATGTTCAATAATCCATTTTCACGCTCCATTGTCACTAACTCTAAACTGTCAGCTGTTAAATTGTTTTTTTTTTTTAGTTGCCAACACTTTACTGCACAAATGGCGGCAAATTCAAATCTTGCGTTAATTTTGGGACACCCTTTATGACTTAGAGACATCTCCAAGTCGTCTGAAGTCGACTTATAGACGTTCATTTTTCATACATCTAGAAGCTATAGTCGATTCAGAGTCGACTTAGAGTCGACTTTGTGCTGTTAGGAATGTCAATGTTACCAACTTTTCAAAAAATTATTTGGTAGCCGTACTTATTTTGCAATAAAACTTTCAAAAACCGCCAATTCTGAAAAAATTATAACTTAAATCTAAATAAAAATCATAAATCTATTATTAATACGCTAAATATAATTATAAGAATAAAAACACAGATCTGCAAGGGTTTGTTGTTGGGCAGCTGAGAGTCATTTCCGCACCAGTTTTTTGCGTAGAATCCGAATCCGAGCTGAGAATTGTCCCATCACGTCAGGGTTTTGAGATATTTGAGGTTATGTAACCGAAAAATGGCTATTTTGGGGATGTTTGAGGTTAGAAAAAGTGTGTAACAAAATTTTTGTAATTTTTTCTACCTATCTAATCTTTTAGTACTAGTTTTCCTCTACAAAAACAGCCCCTGAGCGTTGCCCTACGTTGTTCCTTTCAAAAGTTATGTCTATTTTAAGATCACATATTCGCGGTATTTGACTGGTTGCTTGTTAATGAGGTTATCAAAAATGAACGGATTCACACCAACGTTGGTATTCAGGGGTTTTCGAGGTTGCTGATCAAGAACCTGTTGTCAGTAACTATTAGAAGTATCTCCAGGTACCTCTAAATGGGTCAAAGAATGGGGAATGAAATCGAAAATTTCGATACACGACAAGGAAATTTCTCCCTCGGAGTATTCCAAGACAAAGATCACAATTCCGAATTATCGCCTTCCTGATCGTCAGTTAAACCTTAATAATTGATCAGCAACCTCGAAAACCCCTGAATACCAACGTTGGTGTGAATCCGTTCATTTTTGATAACTTCATTAACAAGCAATCAGTCAAATACCGCGAATATGTGATCTTAAAATAGACATAACTTTTGAAAGGAACAACGTAGGGCAACGCTCAGGGGCTGTTTTTGTAGAGGAAAACTAGTACTAAAAGATTAGATAGGTAGAAAAAATTACAAAAATTTTGTTACACACTTTTTCTAACCTCAAACATCCCCAAAATAGCCATTTTTCGGTTACATAATCTCAAATGTCTCAAAATCCTGACGTGAGGGGACAATTCTCAGCTCGGATTCGGATTCTACGCAAAAAACTGGTTCGGAAACGACTCTCAGGTGCCCAACAACAAACAAAACCCCATTATTTGCAGATCTGTGAAATTAAAGATTACACAGTGAAACACACAGTGGATGCATTCAGTACTATGACCGCTCATTGAGCGCTCAGTAAGCTGTTTGATCTATATTTTTAGATCTAATGGAATATGTCGATCAGATATAAGAGCTCACTGAGCGCTCAGTAAGCGGTGTAGTACTAAATGCACCCAGTGTAACATCTCTGTGTCCTAGCTGGAAAATACTAATGCTCATTTTCATCAATATAAATTAACTTTAATCTCGGTTCAACTTAGGCCGGAATCAGACTACGCAATGAAAATTGAGACTGAAGATTGAAGATTAAAATTTGATAAGGACAAAGGAATTTTAGCTCCTATTATTTTGAATGTTCATATTTCAATCTTTCAATCTTCAATCTCAATCTTCAATGCGTAGTCTAATTCCGGCCTTACTCTTCATCTTTTTCTAATCTTTAGAACTAGTTTAGTTTGATAAAACGGACATAAAACAGCCACTATGACTATGCGTATACTATATATTTTCAGTATTGGCAGTGAATTTTAGAATGCAGCTATTATACAGGGTGGGCCATCTATTGGTACGTTTTTAAAAATGCGATCAAATGAGCATACATTGATATTTTTTATTAATTTTTTTTTTGTTGTGAAGCTAAAAGTATCCGCGTCAAGAATGAAAAACGATTTCGTTCATGTGGCTCCCTCTACTGGCCTTACAGTATGCCATTCGGTCACCCCAATTATT
>NW_017304352.1:54212-56663 GCF_001594115.1 Trachymyrmex septentrionalis | reverse complement strand
AGACAGCTTAGTACAACGAAAAACCTGGGAGATTACTCAGCTGCCTGAAGGAAAGAATTGCGTAGGATGCAAGTGGGTATTCAAACTGAAAACAAATGCCGAAAGTAAGATTACGAGGTACAAAGCTAGATTAGTAGCGCGAGGTTTCACACAACGAAAGGAAATTGATTATAGCGAAACGTATTCACCTGTGGTAAATTTTTCAGTAATTAGATTACTTTCAGCTCTATCAGTAGAATATCAGTGGCACACCAGACACGTAGATGTAAAAAATGCGTATCTTTACGGAAACCTGCGAGAAGAGATATACATGGAGTTACCTCCTTTCATAAACGCTGAAAAAGGAGAAGTGGCGAGACTGCTGCGTCCTATCTATGGACTAAAACAATCAGGAAGAAACTGGAACGAAGAATTAGACACCTTTCTGATCGAAATAGGTTTTAAAAGACTCAAATCTTCAAACTGTACGTATCATAAGGAACATAGGCTAATAGCAATAATATATGTAGATGATATATTTCTATTTTCGAGAAAGTCAAACTCGATTACTGAAGTGGTAAAAACCATAACAAGGAAATATGAGGTCAAAGATTTAGGAGAGATACACTTCGCTCGCGTTAGGTGTGAAGCTTGACTGGGGGCAGCCCGATACTGTGAAATTAACACAGGAAAAGTACATTGAATCACTACTTGAGAGATATAACATGCGAGAGAGTAGACCTGCATCAACCCCCTTGAATCCAGGAATAAAACAATGCATGTGCCTAATATTGATTGACTCCGTCATTAAGTGTCCTTACTGTTAGTTAGAAAGAAGACAACGTTAAAGAAAGAAGAAGTTAAGACGAGAAATTGCGTCATATAGACTATTTTCCAGTTAGGACACAGGGACGTTACATTGTGTCCCACTGTGTAAAGTACTTGTTGAAAGTACAGTTTAGTTTCATAGTGTAATACCAGAATGCATTGTAGTCATCCATTCTATTCTTATAATTATATTTAGCGTATTAATAATAGATTTATGATTTTTATTTAGACACAAGTTAGAAATAATTTTTTCAGAATTGGCGATTTTCGAAGGTTTTATTGTAAAATAAGTAAGACTACCAAATAACTTTTTGAAAAATTAGTAACATTGACATTTTACATGCTCGTACTTACCTATAGAGCTGTAAACTGTCCTTTAAGGTTAGATGATAAAATAAAATTGTTTATTTTTATGAATAAATAAAAAATACTCTATATTAATTGAAAATTTCTTTTGCTTTACTAAAAACTGATAATAGTCTTATATACTAAAAATAGATCGTTACACATGAATGTAGCAGACTCATGAGCAAGATGTGTTTTCTTAAAAAAAAACACATTGCAAAATAAATTTCAGCAATTTGTAAGTTATATCACTTGATTTATATTCGTTAGAGTCTTCCATATATTAATACAGTTAGATTTTATTTCATTCTATATGTGCAAGCTTTGATCTAAAAATTAACTAGCAAATTGTTTGTTTTTAAATACGTAACTTCAAATTCATAAAGAGGAAAAGAATTAAAAACTTACTTTCCTCGTTAAATATATATATATATATATATATATTGTATATAATGTACTCCATCAATTTCTATTTGATAGCATTTATTTGAGCGTTTCAGACATTATAATAGTTCAAATACACTATTTGTAAAATAGAAATATTAAAAAAGATGAATGAACGCTATGTGTTAAACGAATCAATTGAATACATTATCATAAATATACAGGTTATGAATTTAATTTAGGCGCGAAAATCTGCATTAGCTCTGCGAGCTCGGTCTTTGAATCCGAAGAATGGATCACTTAGCTCGATTGGCTCTAGAAATATCAGAGCTAATCTATAATAGAATGTTAATATCGAACGCAGATGAGATGACAACTAACAAAAAGATGCGAGTTGCCGAATGATTTTTGAGGTAGAAGAGCAAACGGACGCCTGATTTACAATGCCGACCACCCCTAGTATTTTGTGCGCTTGATTATCTGAGGGTAACTACAAAAAGGCTCGATCAGTACTATAGAGTATAGAAAATAGAAGACCGAACTTACATGGACGAGGCCGTCAAAAATGGTCATCTGAATTAGTTCGATCGAGATGTCGCTTTCCTTTCACTCACCCTATCTAAAGTCCCTCTAGTAAGAGTCAAGTCATGAGGGGCACCATCTCCTGATTGGTCAGATTTCGAGTCCTTTTAAACGATATCATTTACAGATACTTTCGATGTATAGTGAATCTGTGAATTTGTGTGAGCAACTGTTTCATGGTGTAGAAGGCGCGAACGCGAAATCGGATTATCAACTGTCAAATTGTGCTGTTTCCGGCCAGTACCCGACACCCGGCAATGGCGTTCTTCCGTTCTTATGTCTTAACTCTTACTAGAGAAACTCTAACCACACTGTTCTCACACTGTTTTTACA
>NW_017304352.1:48630-54112 GCF_001594115.1 Trachymyrmex septentrionalis | reverse complement strand
GCGTTCTTCCGTTCTTATGTCTTAACTCTTACTAGAGAAACTCTAACCGCACTGTTCTCACACTGTTTTTACTTACACTGGTATACTTACACTGTTATTGGTAAGTATACCAATTTTACATGAAGAATGCTCCATTCTTCATGCAGTTTATTAATGACATTTAACATCTTCCTGTTACTGTCAGAGCATGATGTCAAAGAACGTCTCTATTCTTAGACCAGTATTCATAGTCGATTCTTATTTCGAGACCATCTTAAGTAATGTCTTAAGACGCTAATGCAGCCCTCTGATTGGTTCGTAATTTCTTAAGACCATACTTAAGACGGTCTTGAATATAAGATCTGGCTATGAATACTGGCCTTAGGTTATGTGTGTTCAGTTGTGTGCGTAAGCGTATACGAGAGAAGTTTTGTGATTCGAATGCCACCTATCGAGCACCGCCAATACCAATTCAGAAACTTTATTTTGACCACACTTTTCAAAGTTTAGTTCGGCCTTCTATTCTCTATACCACCGACGAGATGCTATTAAAGACCATCAACTCTGGATAAATTTTCGGCGGTATAAAAAGGGCCCGGAGGTAATTGAAGAACGCTAACATTATCGGCAATTGATATAAATTTGCTATTATTAACATAAATATTTGGCTTATACATTATTAAATTTATGATTTTTTATTACACAAATGTTCCATAAATAAATATGCATACTTGTAAACAATATGATTGGAAACACGACCGTTTATATTAAAATACATTACAAAGATGATATGAAGTGCCACTACGGTCTGAATGTTCAACATTCAGATCGTAGTGGCGCTTCATATAATTTTTGTAACATACTTGTAAAGCTGTAATATCCTATATATTGTAGAAAAATTACAATTTTTTTCTCTGCAATTATCATCTCTATCGATAATCAAACTTTGACAATACACTGAAATCATAATTTTAAAGAAAAATCGAGTACTATTCTAGTTCTAAATGCATAAATACGTCTATTAAACTAATAAATCATAAAATAAGTACAATATTATCAGTTTTTAGCTCTTAATCACTTCAACATTCACAAGGACGCGAACTCCCATAAGGATGTCGGTCTTTAATAGTATCTTGTCGATACTCAATGATTAGTACAATCGAATGCCATACTTACCGACAAACACGAAGGAAAGCAAGATTTGTATTAGTCTCGTGATTCTTTGTCGATGGCGTTAATGGCAAAAGACATCTCACTGCGTTTGCGCAAAACATACGTCTCTGTCTCTCCGCTGCCATCATATATATGTGTGATATCCGAACGTATGTACATACATTCATACATACATACGTTGCGCTTAATTCAGCTGTGTCCGGTCTGCACCAGTCTGCACCGAACCGCACCGTCCACACTCGTTTTACTCGTGTACGCGTGCGTTCGTATATCTGACGACGGTGGAAACGAGACGCGGTTCTGTCCGTAATCAAGACTCCGACTGAAGGCGTCGTTGAAGCCACCAACAGTAGCCGATGCGCAATGACAGGGTTCACGGAGAGCGCCTTGGTCAAACGATTAATGGACCTGAATCCGTCGCAGCAGAGCATCCAGACGCTCTCGCTCTGGCTGATACATCACAGAAAACACCATCCGACCATCGTGAAGATCTGGTACAAGGAAATGTGCAAAGGTACGAGCGACCTACAGGAATGTTCTCAATTGTCCTATCCGCCGAAATCGAAACGTCCTAAGCCCGATGACGCGACAGAACATCCCCGCGATGCACGTTGTCTCAAACGAGCGTCATTTCTAAATTTCTTACAAATCAATTTAAATACAAATCGTGAATTGTTGCAATTGTGCTCATTTAATATTTAAATAAAAATAGAAATTTAATAAACAACATGTCCCGATCCTTCCCTTATCGATATTTTAAAGGATTCATTAATAACGTTTTCGTGCAACATGTTCGCCAAAATAAATATCTAATCTTTAATTGGAATTAGCTTTCTCCAAGCCCATGGTTACATAGTTTAAATAGATATTGATTTCAGTGGATATTGCTTGAAAATATTCTTAATTGATTCTTAATATACATTTCTATCAATTTAGATTATCTTCATTTTGATTTAATTTATTCCTTTATCCTCTTCTAATTCTTAGAACTAAAGATTAGCAGAAAATAAAGAATAAATTAAATTAATTAAAGTTAATCTGTATTGATAAAAATGGACATAAGACATTGGATGAAGGAAGAATGTATTGAAAAGAAATACATTTACACACTTGTCAAATTTCTATATGTAAATATTAAATGGTATTTTTTAAATATATTCAATATTGTTGTGTCCTTTTGGTCTTTGAGTAAAAATAATAACAAGAAAGTAATGCTTAACTGCTTGTTAGCTTCATAGAAGTACATAATAATTTAATGATGATAATATTTGAATTTATTTTAAGATAAATAAGTGAATAGTTAGAATACTTTAAGGTACATTCAGTTAAATAGTTGAAACAAATCATTACATTATAGCAATAGAAATATTTATGTAATCTTATATATAATTATTATTTGGATAACAATTATAATTTTCCTACGACTTTTTATGCAAAAGTTATCAGTACAAATTTAATATATTTCCTATATACATTTTTACAGTGAAAGGCAATCGCAAATTGACGTTTATGTATCTGGCAAATGACGTCATCCAAAATAGTAAGAAAAAAGGGCCAGAGTTTGGAAAGGAATTCGAGACGGTCTTACCTAAAGCCTTTGAACATATGAAGGGTTTTGATGAAAAAACGAGAGAACGGTTAAATAGGTTACTACAGATATGGGAAGAGAGAGGGGTTTATGACAAGGCACAGATAGCTGAATTTAAAGTAGCTTTTGCAGAATCTGAGAAGGATTCTGCAGCACCGCCCAAAAAGAAAGCAAAAGTTGAAGTAGAAAAAATGAAGGTACGTATTTTTAAATCATATCGAGAGCTCCTAATTAAAATTTTCAGTTTGAAAATAATGGAAGTACATTTGGAAAGCATAGTGATATGAAAGCAACAGAATTTATTTTTAAAAAATCTGTGTAATAAGATATTTTTAATAAATAATTAACTTTTATATATAAAATTTCTCCAGTTTTAATTTATTTTCAAACTAACTAAATCAAATGCCATAAACAAAAAGTATGAAGTCTACATATGTCTGTTGTGCTTTGCAGAAAGAGAAGGATAGGAAAAAGTCGGAGACTGAAGTAGAAGTGGACGGTACCAAAGAACTTCATGTAACATTGAGTCCGAGGACCCCCGGTGGCGATCCACCAGAAACAGAGGAACTCATCAAGGCTTTAATGGTTAATATCAGTTATACAAGCAACAATCATGATAAGGAATTTGTATCGTTAGCAATAAAATATTTTGTTCATGTGAAAATACATGTTGAATCCATGAGGCATCAGCAGACGCTTTAACAACTCTGACATCCACCCTATCGATTTTATATACTTTGTTTAGATATGTTGCCGCTTTCTTTCATAGTTCAAATAGAATACGTTTGCATATTCTTTTTTGTTCCTCGAAAGCTTCACTATTGTGAAGTATATCGAGCGGATGCTGATTCTTTAATAATTAATGCTTTACTTTAGTACATGAAATATTACTTTTTTTGTTGCTCTTAGAATCTTTTTAATTGACCAATTTTTTTTATTAATCGCGTTGTAGCAACATGCTATGTGTTTTATAGTGCCTTCTTTAAGAGACACAAAATCTTCTTCGAAGAATTTTCTGAACTGATATACATTAATACAATAAGAAAAATGAAACAAATATTTGTTTCATCCAATTTATTGCACTAATGTATATTAGTTCAAAAAATTCTTTGAAAAAAAATCATACTATATCTTGTGTAGAGCATTTTAACACAGTAAATTGTCTCATTTTTATTTAATATTGACAAATAACAAGAAAACAATAATTTATCGTGTTACACTGTGTCATTTGTATCTCTTACTGGAAAACATTCTTGTTCTTCCTCGTATGGCAAAGTATATTGTACCAAATGTAGCGATAGAATTCTACGAGACACACAGGCGAGTTATTAGAATATCACTGCAGATTAATCGAGTTTTTTTTTACATTTTTCAGGATCTGGAAAATACTGCGTCCTCAGATGCTGGTGTTAGGGAGCGTATCGCGTCTTTACCACCGGAGGTCTCGGAAGTTTCGCTGCTCGCGAATCTCGCTGATCGAACGGCTGCGGATCAATTGAGCGCAGCAGTGAATGAAGCCGCTGCTCTTCTCGCTGATTATAATGGTCGACTGCAAGCTGAAATGGAAGATAGGAGAAGACTGCTGACAATGCTACGAGATTATACTCTGGCGCAAAGACAACTACTTCAACAGGCTCAAAGCACTCTAGAAGTACGATCGCCTTTTTTTTTATCAGAATAACATCTAACACAAATTTACAGTCATAATATAAAATCTTTCCACTTTTGACCATAATGTAAAGTATTCCCACAAAATGATAATGTTCTATATCTAATCAAAAATAAATTAAAAACAGTTTTATTGAAAAAAATATTTATTTTGTAACAATTTTAATACTTTTTTCATTTCTATTTGACTTTTATTATCGCTTCCTCCAAGAAAATGCAGTAAATTGGAAGTCCTTTATATTGGCAGGCCTGTCCAATTTTAGTTCCGAAGCCAAAATGCAGTCATCGATACAAATAAAAAATTCAATATGAGTAAGATTTTGAGGACTGTAAAATATTGATACACATCTGAACAACGCTTATCAATACAGTCTCCAAAATCTTACTCATATTCTTTGTGTTGATGGTTTTGCGTTTTGATTCTGAAATTAAAATTCGACAAGCCTGCCAAAGAAAAAAATATAAAGAAACTTCTAATTTATTGCATTTTCTTGGAGAAGGCGATAATAAAAACCAAATAGAAATGAAAAAAGTATTAAAATTGTTACTAAAGTAAATATAAGTTAATAAAAGTAAATATTTTTCAATAAAATTGTTTTTAATTTATTTTTGATTAGATATAGAACATTATCATTTTGTGAGAATACTTTGCATTATGGCTAAAAAAAGTGGAGAGATTTTATATCTGACTCATGGCCAAAACTGTTAGTATATATATATATATATACTACACAGAACTATTGTTTTTTTTTATGCACAGGATTATAAAGAAAAACTTAAGAAGGTGTGTGCAGTACGGTCAGAAGTAAAATCTCACATTTCGAATCTTCCCGATTTAACGCAACTGCCCGACGTGACTGGTGGCCTGGCTCCTCTTCCTTCCGCTGGTGATTTGTTTTCCATGCACTAGTGTAGGCTTGGAAGCGCACTTGGGCAAGTGGCGTTTATTACAGTTTATCACTTCGATTTGCGCGAATGTAGATGAAAATTCATCAAGAAATCCATAGTACAATAGATTTGTACGACGAAATATGAAATTTGTAATTGACGATTATAATCTTAACTTTGTACGAT
>NW_017304352.1:39674-48530 GCF_001594115.1 Trachymyrmex septentrionalis | reverse complement strand
ATATATATATATATATATATATATATATATATATGTGTGTGTGTATAACAAGAATTCCCCCGCATATTGCGTAAAATATGAAATAAGGAAATATGATGAAATGGATGAAACGAAAGTTATTGAGGCTGTTAATATTGAACGTAACGCTCACAACTGTTTTTTGGTGACAAAGTAAGAATTTTTTATTTATGTATACATATAAATAAAAAATTTTTACAACTACATGATACTATTCTGATTGGGAGTACGAACAAATACAAGGATGACAAGAACGTAAAGAAAAATTTATTGTATATTGTAATTCTCGATTTTGTACTTTAAATGATGAGAATTGCCTAACTCCTTTTTGAACCCTTTTTCGCGAAATAACATACAGTATCTAAGTAGGCTAACATAAATTCATTTTTATGAAATAAATTGTTACAGAAGAGGAGGTATATACAAGATAACAATGTTCCTGCAATGTAACGCGACGTATGTCCAAAAAACTTAAATATTCCGTAAGATATGTACGATTTATTTTGTATTCTGTCAACGATCTCTTTACCTCGGATGATATTAGATCTGCACGTAATTGGCATCCATGTAATCAAATTTGTATGCTTGTTACGAAAAGCATAAGACGCTTAAGAGTGAAATCTACTTTATAACCATTTTGCAAACTCAGTTTACATCCTATTAACAAAATTCTCGCGAAATTCATAGATTGATAGACTAGCTGACTTTTCAAGTTGATGATAAGATACATGCATGTATACATATATTTCTGAAAAATGTTTACTTTATGCATTGAACTGATTGAACCTCTGTACAATTGTTAGAAACGCCTTGCAAAATATTTTTCAAATACGCAATCATTGTCCATCGACATGTATATTAAAGATAGATACGGGATCGCGCAACCATTACTGTATATAATACATACTGTAGTCTAGTACGATTTCAGGACTGATAAGAGACTTCTCATGAATATTTGACTGTGAACGAACGATAGTCCGCATAGATTAAAATGTACATGTGACTATTTTAAAAAAACAAATTGCGTAACTGTGCATACTGAAATCGAAAAAGAATATTGTAATGCGGAATATTACTACGAATAAATGTTTTGATCGTTATATACATGTGACTTTGGAATTGTAGTTTTAGGAACTTTAATCACTACTTCCTTAATTTACTATGACTAACTCTATCAATGTGATCTCCTGAGATGATCTCCTTTGTCAATTTTTTAATTTTATCTTGTGTGACTCCACAGGTAAATTTTCAGAAATTTTCGGAATCGCAATTTATATGAAATTTCAATCTAATCTCTTACTCTCAATTATAATTTCCTGGATAGCAATTCTGTAATTTTTTCCCTAAGACGAAAACGTGAAAATAAAATTTTTGTATTATGAGAGGATTATAATATTTCATTTTTCATGTTTCTTAGAAGGAAAAAAGTTACTCTACTGTACAGTTACATTGCTACAAATTAGATTGCTGCTCTATTTTTTACTGAGGTACCTTCAAATTTTCAAAGTAGGAAGATAATGAGATAAGAGATAGCATTGATTCAAGTTTTAAAATAAAATTATGATTCTGAGATTTTATATGTACTCAGACATCTTCCATATTATATTCACGTACGTAAAAGTTATATGCGCTATAAAAAAGATCATATAATTCACTACAGATGCATAATTAACTAGAACTCATAAGGCTTAAAATATACAGCTATAAATTCTCAGCTTGTCAGAATTTTGAATAATTTTGTAGCGCACAAAAAAACATACTTGACATAATTATTATTGCTGCAAACATTCTAAGTCTCATGGGGATGAGGAGGTCTTGTAGGCTTCAGGATCAATTTTCCAGTGTCGTCACAACTCATATTGAAATCACCAAGTACACTTCTGGCTCGCTGAGTTATAATACTGGGCGCTATTACCCGTCTATGCACTCCCATCATAAACAGTATCACTGGAAAATGATTTCCAAAATGCAATTGCCATATCAACTTGTGCAAAATGCATAGAGTCAGTCCCTCCATATCTACCTAATATTATACTAGCCATTGTGAAGAATGGATGGTTGTATAAACTTTGCGTGAAGGGCACTGCTGATGTGTTGGGATCTGTCAACCAATGCCAAGCACCAATAGCGGTACAAATAGACATTAAACCCAACAACACTGTAAGAATATTCAGATATGTATTGTTAATATATCACAATCAGCAAGTTAAATAGAGCACGATAAACTTCTAACAAACTAAATTTTGAGTATACATAATCAGAATGATAAAACTAGAATTATTATTATCTATTGTGTTATAGCATTTTATAAATATAAAACCATTATAAAATATATTATAAACACACATAAAAATTAAGAACCATACTTCTCCATCGTGTAGTAGCTGGTTGTAGGCTGGCGATAACTTCAGTGAGTCGTCTTTCGAAAGCTTTCAGATCTGAAAGTGCGAGAAGCAGTTCAGCTTCAAAGATAACCTCAAAACCGACGAATCATTTATTTCAATCATTTAAATCGAATGTCATTAACGCCAATTGAACTTGACTGAATCGTCTCTTGAGCTTCGATTCGGAACAATGATCAAAAATGACAAGAGTCGTTAAACGAAGATAAGTGATACACACTGGTGCTGGTGACAGATTATCTGTAAACCGGTTTTAAATGCAGCGTAATATTTATCATCGTCTTAATGTGCTTTACCTTCGCATACTGTCTGATCTAACGACATAACTTTTAATGACAATCAGAATACGCATCTGCTTGAGATCAGAGAAAATCTATCTACAATGATGGTTGATAGAATTGACAGATAAATACGGATTGCAGGTAAACAACACTGCATCGAATACATACATACGAGTAATGCAAGTTAACTAAGTGCATCAATTGCATGGACATATGAATATCTGGATGGAGCGTAAAGCTAGCTTATGAACGAGGGAACCAAGATTCGCGCGGGTGTCAGCCATCTTGTCTGAAGATATTTTAGCACTCTATTTGAAAATCGATATATGTATTACGATATTATTTGTATTTCCAGCATATTATTTGCATAAAAACAGGATTTTGTGTGAGAGAAAGTTAATTCAACGGTTATGCACAATTAAAAATAATTTTCTGTTTATATTAAAAGAAATAATGAATACATATACTCATAACTTCTTTTAATATAAACCGAAAATTATTTTCAATTGTTGAGAATATGAATTATAATATCGATCTATTAGTAATTATATTAAACTAATCGCGAGAGATGGCGTTATTTTCAAAATTGCTCATCTGTCAAAAGTTTTGAACATCACATCATGTTGCTCTCCCCTTTTCTCTTCGGATCTTGGTACTCAGCGGTCGTGTCAATTGCTTACAGTGACGATATTTGATAATTTTTTCGTTTCAGATAAGTTTAGAATAAGCAATCTGTCACTGTACGAAGTACTATAATTGATCTCTGCTTATTTGACTCGATATTAAGATTAATGTTACACTGTGATGTTTTTGAAGCTTTTGTTCCTTCTCTTGCTTTCTTTTCGATTGTAAGTTCTGTTCTAATTAAATGAAACTGGACTTAAATGAATCGTGTAATCATTTTATTTAGAAACTTTTGACAGGTTATGGGCCCAGAACGTGATTTCTGAGAAAGATTAAAATAGTTTAAATTAATAACGCAGAAAAAAGAGTGGATCAAGAGACAGAGAAATAAAATTGTGAAAACATTTTTTTTTAATTATTAAAATGTGAAATAAAGATAAGATAAGAAATTTAAAAAAATAATAGATTGCTAAAAAAAGAGGACATGTCGTATGTGCGTTACTAAATAATATTAGTTAAGATAGAAATAAATAGGCATATCATTTGTCTGTTAACTAAACTAGATATCTTAATCTTAAAAAATAATAGAGAAGTATCCTAAAAAGTAAAACAGGGAATATAAAGAGTGATAGTAAAAGCTTAAAAGTAAAATAGAAATTAAAATAAACATAAAACTTTAAAGCGACAGTAAAAAATTTAAGAAGTAAAGAAATTGTAAAAGATTTAATTATAAAGTAATAAGGTGAAAACTGGAAAAGATTCTAGTTTTAAGCTATTTTTTTGTACAAAATATCGAAAGTAGCAGAAAAACTACTATAATATTAAAAAACTAGTGGGTGTAAAAAATTTTGAAATCTGGAAATTTCAAGTAAAAGTCTTTTTAGAGCAAAAGAGGTGTTAGAAATAGTGATAACCGAGATGATAGTAGAAAGGAATGATACATGGAAAAGGAAAGACGCTATTGCACAAAAAATTATAATATCTACGCTAGATAAGAAACCGTTTCTTAACATAATGGAATGTAGCACATCTTATGAAATGTGGACGAAAATTTGTAACACTTATGGAAGGGATACTGAGCAATAGAAGTATAAACTTCTACAGGAATTTTATAGTGTGTCTTTCACTAAAGGTGGAAATATTTACCTATATTAGCAAAGTTAAAAATCTAGCTTTCAGGTTAAGCGGTATCAGAATATAGATAGATGATAAAATGGTAATCTCGAAGCTATTAAGCGACTCTGCCGAAGAATACTCTCACTTTATTAGTGCTTGGGAATCGGCGAAGACAGAGAGGAAAACGCTGGACAATTTGATAGCAAGGCTTTTAGGAAAAGAGCAAAGGCGTCATTCTAAAGAAGAAGAAAGAGTAGCGTTCAAAGTCTCACTAAAGAAGTGCAATAAAGTCGAGCACATCGCCAAATTCTGTAAGGAAGATAATTTGAATGAGAAAAAATGCAGCATATGTAAAAAGAACAATCATATAGAAAAGGATTGTTTTTTTCAGAAATAAGAAATAAATTAAAACAGAAGAATCTGAATCCAGTAAGATAGCTCTTTTAACCAGCGATATAACTGATGAGAATTCATGGATTGTAGATTCGGACAGTACTTTGGATTTGACAAATAATAAGAAGTTCTTCAAAGAATTAAGAAAATCAAGCACTATAATCAACGTGGCCAAAAGAAGAAACGATGCATACGAAAAATAGAGGAGAGGTCACTTTCACAAAAGAAGAAGTGATCAGAAAATCAGAGAATAGATGCAAACTGAAAAGAGAAAAGTTATGCAACGAACTTTTCAAAATGATTCTAACACAAGGAAATAAAGATGTGTCATTATTAACAAAAAATAGCGTAAATCTAGCAAGACAATGGCATAGGAAGTTTGGACATGCAAGCGTCGGAAAAATAAGGATAGTCATAGACCATTGCAAAGGATTAAATATATCCTTCAAAGATCTGGAAAAACTCAAGGATATTTATGAAGTCTGTCAACAAGCCAAACAAACTAGACTTAAGTTTGGAAATACAAGAGCAAAAGCAGAGAGGCCACTTCAAATCGTACACACGGATATTTACGGCCCAATAGATCCTATGACGTGAAACGGAAAGAGGTATTTTCTCATCTTTCAAGACGACTATACACATTATTCGCTAGTTTATTTACTAGAAAGAAAGTCTGAAGTAGAAGATTTCTTGAAGAAATATGTAAAACGCGTAAAAGCACATTGGAACCTCAAAATCTCAAAGTTAAGATGCGATAATGGTAAGGAGTACATAAATAAAAATATTCAGATTTGTAAAACAGAGGGATAGTAATGGATAATACAACGCCCTATACATCTCAACTTAATGGAAGGGCTAAAAGGCTGAATAGAATCTTATTAGATAAGATACGAGCATTCTTATTTGACTCTAATTTGAAAGGAAATATGGGGAGGAGCTTTATACTGCTCAGTTAATATCGTGAATAGATTGCCTATGAGTATCTTAGATTGCATACCATATGAAATGTGGGAAAAAAACGTAATCCAAATTTTGAAATAATGCAAATATTTGGAAGCGTAGCACATGTCAAAATACCACTTAAGAAACTTGAAAAAAGAAGCAAGAAACTTCTTTTCGTAGGGTATGCACCAAATAGATATAGGCTTTGGAATCAAGAGGAGAAAAAAATAATAATTGCACGTAATGTAAAATTTGAAGAATCTAGAATAGAAGAGAATAAAATTAAGAACGAAGATGAAACAAAGTAAAGTTTATATAATCAGTGAAAGAGTCAGACAGAGAAGAAATCACTGACGATGAAGAGTGGGAAGATGCAGAAGATACAAGGACTCCAACAACTGGAGAACGAAGAAGACAAAAAATATGAAGATGAAAACTTAGAAGACGTAGAAGACTCAGCAAACAAAGAACCTGCAGAAATCAATATGTACAAGAAAACCAATCAGAGAAAGGAAACGTCCAGAATGTTTTATAGATACGTCATGTTAACATATACAACAAGACATCATGTTAACATATACAGACAAGCAACAACAGGACAGAACAAATAAAAGTGAGAAGAAGCTATAAAAAATGAGAAAAAGTCACTGAAACAAAATGATACTTGGGAAATAGTTGACCTGAAGAAACTGAAAGAAAACAAAAGATCCCTAACCGGAAAATGGGTCTTCAAAATCAAGCAGGACGGATGCTATAAAGCGCGATTCGTTATCAAAGGCTGCGAACATCAACTACGAAGAAACATTAAGTCCGGTAATAAGCACAAGTGCTTTGAGAAGTCTAAGCGCTCTGACTGCAATAAAGAAATACAAAATTGTAACATTTGACATTAAAATAGCATTTCTCTATGGTAGTATAGAAGAGAATGTTTTTATGTATCCTCATGAGGAATTTGACTGCAGAAGAAAAGCTAAAGAAGGCTCTATATGGCTTAAAACTGGCCCCACTTAGGTGGAATATACGCTTTACAAATTTTTTGAAGGAAAAGAACTTTAAAGCATTAGAGAGTGGACAATGCATATTTAGAGATGCTGATAAAGATTTAATTCTCGGCATATACATAGATTATGGGATACTTCTGGGAGCTGACATAAAGGAAAATTGTGAAACAATTAAAGAAAGAGTTTCAAATGACGGTTGTTTATAATAGATACGTCGGATTAAAAATATCAAGAAATCGAGATGAGATTAAAGTTAAGCAAGAAGAATATTCAAAGAACTTCTTAAACAATATAGAATGGAAAACGCAAAACCAGTAAAAATACCACTAATAAAAAATGAAGAAAGAAAAACACTGATAAAGGAAGCTTTCGGCTATAGAGAAATAATAGAAAGCCTGCTATATCTATCGACGAAGACAAGAATAATAGAAGCCTGATATATCTTTTGCAGTCGGATTCTGCAATCGATTCATTGAAAATCATACACAAGAAAACATTAATGATATAAAACACATTCTAAAGTATTTGTACGGCACAACAGATCAAGGCTTACGATTCGATAACATGATAATCCGAATATTTTGCAGGAATTTTCCGATGCTGATTTTGCAGGAGACTCACAGACCAGACGTAATACAACTAGCTTTGTCATATTCTATGGAGGAGGAGCCATAAGCTGGTGCTCACATGTTCTGTGGTGCTCGCGAAGACAGTCAAACATAGCTCTTTCAAGTACTGAAGCAGAATACATTGCAGCTGCAGAATGTGGCAAGAAATTACTATATTTGAAGACTTTGCTGGAAGAACTCTAAGATAATAAGATTTGTCTAGAATTAAACATTGATAATCAGAGTACAATTGCACTGATTAAGAAGTTAATAGACGGAGTTGTTAATAGTTCGAGACATAGATGTGAAGTATAGATTTGTACATGATCTAATCAAACGGAAAGCTATTAAATTAAGATATTGTCTATCAGGTGAACAAAAGGCAGATATTTTGACAAAGGCTTTAAATAGAGTAAAGTTTTTAAACTGCAAAGAAGCCATTGTTACGTCCAAACTCTTAAGACGAGGTTAATGAGATAAGAAAGGGAAATGGAGAGGGTATGGAAGGACGGCTAGACTCAATCTCACAGGTATACGCAGAGAGACGAACACCTGTGAGTCGTACGCACCTTTTCGGTCCCGGAATGCGGATCAACGTCCCGAAAGGACGCTGTGACACCTGTTCCTGAGGGACGGTGCGAACGTCGGTCCTACTTTTCTGGTCAAGGAACTTAATCCTTTTGACCCGGGACTGGACCTCGTACGATCTTAAGAATTAGAGGGAGGAATGAAGCGAAGGGTAACACAAAAAAAGCCAGCAGTGGAAAGCCAACGGTCTTCAATTACAATTAATTTATATTTAGTATGCTTACAGATATTAGTAGATTTACATTAAGTGATTATGTGAAGATGAATAAACATATCGCAATTATCTTTCGCAAATCGTGTGTGTGAGCGTCTGTGTGTGAGGAGAGAAGGAGAATAGCGGTTACTAGGGGGCGGGGGGTTGGAGGCGAGGAAGGTGGTGCAGGAGCACATTGGAACGAGATACTTATACTGGACTGTGTAGGGAGTAGGTTTCCGGGAATATAGACTGTTACCAGTCTATCTCCTTCGTTGGTAGGAGAGGAGTAAACCGATCGGCAGAGCTGATCCCAGTCGGTCGGCGCGGGATCTGGATAGGATGGAGGAAGCGAAAGTGGGTATGGCAAAGGAGGGGGAGGAAATCGCTCCTCAAAGGGAGGAGGGGAATAATTTAGGATTTCCCTGATAGTGAGATCGAATACGGGAGGGGAGTTTAGCTCTGATCGGTCGCTGACCGGTGAGTAAGAAATATCCACATGGTCAATAGAATCGTCGGTCGATTCACCTGGAGGTTTTGCCTATTGCTTCGGTCGTAAGGGGTTCGCCCCTGAGATTTTCTAGTGTATGCAAGTGTATGCTTGAGTACACGTATATATATATATATATATATTGTATACACACACACACACACGTGTGTGTGTGTGTGTGTGTGTGTGTGTGTGTGTGT
>NW_017304352.1:36049-39574 GCF_001594115.1 Trachymyrmex septentrionalis | reverse complement strand
GCGTGCGTGCGTGCGTGCGTGCGTGCGTGCGTGCGTGCGTGCGTGTGTGTGTGTGTGTGTGTGTGTGTGTGTGTGTGTGTGTGTGTGTGTGTGCAACGACTTACTTTTGATCCACGGGATCCCGGACTAATGTCACTTGACTAGCAGCCCCGCTGTCCACACAAAGAGTCCCAAGAAGGTGGTCCAGTGATTGAGACGGAAAATGTACTGCGAACTGGCGCGACGCGGACTGAGCTCTCTTGCAGCTGATACGGATCGACTATTCTGACTATTCCGAGTACTCGGACTGACACTCTTGCAACTGACGCGTATCGACCATGCCGTCTATTCTGAGTACTCGGACAAACATCCTGTGCTTCCGCGGGGCCTCTATTTATGCCCCAAAAAAATGGGCATAGTACCCTTTATCTAGAATATAATAGTTGCAATGTCTCGTGAGATTTATGATGTTTATAGCGTCCTGTCGCTGTTGATCTAAAGTGCATCGTTTCTAGAAGAAATGTTTATGTTTTTCTCTAAAAGTCAAGATTGCTCCAGAAGAATTTGTTATTCTCGCGGAAAATGTGGTTAGGTAAACAGGCGGTTATCGTCCACAAGTAGTTTTACATACAGGGCAACCATTATCAGTCGCGAGTCCGACTTTAGATAACGTTACCGTGGAAAGTTATCTATGCGTTTTACGATTTTTTTAAACGCGACGTAGCGCCTGTTTTCCTAAGATGAAATTGTCATTTCGATGATAGGTTTTTGTTATCGCGTGACTTCAATACATTTATGCAATTTTGTCACTTTTTCGGGCCCGCATTAAAATTGTTATTCCTTCCTGGTTGATTAGCATTTTACGAACTTCGCGGAGTCCGCTCGGTTTAGATCCATTAGACTATTTTCAGCGCGCTCCACTTGAATCTCGCAGGCGCTGCCCGTAGTCACGACGTAAGGCCAAATCTTTCGAAAGAAAAGAATTGAAACGTCTATAGGACGTAACACCATGGTGAATTAGTTTTATGTAATTAAGGAGAATTGTTGAGAATATGAATTATAATATCAATCTATTGTAATTACATTAAACTAATCGCGAGAAATTATTTTGAAAGTTGCTCATCTGTCAAAAGTTTTGAATATCACTATTGCTCTCCTCTTTTTTCTTCGGATCTTGGTACCAAGCGGTTGTGTCAATTGCGAGACCTTACAATGACGATATTTGATAATTTTCTCGTTTCAGATAAGTTTAGAATAAGCAATCTGTCATTGTACGAAGTACTAGAATTGATCTCTGCTTATTTGACTTGATATTAAGATTAATGTTACACTGTGATGTTTTTGAAGTTTTTATTCCTTCTCTTGCTTTCTTTCCGATTGTAAGTTCTAATTAAATGAGACTGGACTTAAATGAACTGTGTAATCATTTTATTTAAAAACTTTCAACATCAATTGCACACAGCCGTTAAATGTTTACAAATCAAGTAAAAAGAGGTTATAAGCCAAGTTATTTTAATACTAACCAGAAATAATATAAAACTAAATTTCATATAATATAATTGAACAAACATTTCGACCTGTATACAAGATCATAATTACTCTGCTGCAAATTTCTATGGGGAATTTTCCCATGGGTTAACCATAGATACCTATAGTAAATTTGACAGGTCCCCACGGGAGGAGCTCCTACCTTGCTATAAATTCCCATGAATTTTTTCATGAATTCCTATAGAGAACTATAAGGGGCTGCGCACAATGAAAGGAATAGGAAACAGGAAACCGAGAATAAGAATTTCAATCTATCAGAAACTGTGTATTCCACAATACATGATTTCTGATAAGTTGAAATTCTTATTCTCTGTTTTATATTCCTTTTATTATATATTGTGCGCAGCCCCTAAGATTCTGTAGGAGCTTGTATAGTGTAAACAATTGATGACAACAGAGAAAAATATCAGGGTACTCCTCGTCTCAAACTTAGACCTGGTTTCTCCTTCTAAGTTGATAAATTTCTGTCCTACCACTGAGCCACACAGCTCTGACGCTGATAGCTTCTCTGTTGTGCCTATTTCCTCTAAATTTCTACAATAGGTATCTTAGGATTTACACAGCATGTATATATAGGATAACATAGAAAATATTTCTACAAGGTTTTACATAAAAATCTATGGCATCAGTCCGTGAAAAGAGGCTCCTATAAGATCGCATGGGAAAAAGAATGATTGTGCACGTTACAATAGTAGCAATTATGAAAACGATGAGCGAGAATATTTATTAGGATTTCTTAATTATATAACAGAAGAAAAACAGAAGAAAGAATGTATTATCGATACAATAATACAAATAATATTAATGATAAAATTCCATCTTTTTCTAAAAATTCTGTATCAAAGTTGCCAAATCTTGAATTAAATAGTTTATATAATCTTGGTGGTTATCTTTTAAATTCTATTAAGAAAATATGTAAAATATGTGATGTATGTTTACAATCTGCTGGCTCAAAAAATGAATTAAAATATTCATTTACAAAATTTGTGCAATTGAAATGTTACACAAAAAATTCTTTATATTTTATTAATATAAATACATTTAAAATTTTTATAGCAATGGAACAAAGATTTCAATATTATTATATAACAAATATTTTGATGATATAGACAATATTAAATTATTTTTAATAAGAAATTTTAATAATATTAAATTTAAATGTGATATTTTAAAGTGCCATAATCTGTTAACAAAAATAATTGCTAGATTTGTTGTATTTAGATTAAGAATTTATAATAAAAGAAAAAGTGTTTCATTACCTCAAAGATATGATAGTAAATCTATGTATAATATTCGTTAAAAAAACAAAAATATTCTAAAAAGTTTATGTATGTACATTTCTCTCTTATCTGAACCTTTATAAGGTTATCGAATTGGAACGTTTGAATTGGAACGAGAGTTGCCACAAACGACGGACCAATCAAAAATCTCTCTTGTGTCCAGATTCTGGTATAGAGTTTCTAGGCCTTTAGTTATAACAACGCCACTACCGGCAAAAAAAATTGAGTTTTCGAAACGATATACATTCTAAACGATGTAAAGACTCTTAATGTAAATATAAATAATCAAACAAATACACGGCGAAAGAAGAGTCAGTAGATTAAAAAGAGAAAAAACAAAACATTTAATTAGTTAAATTATTATGCGACGATACATGCGCACGGAACGGTATATATAAATGTGTAAATGTATAATATAAACATGTGTAAAAATAACATGATTTGTTTTTTACTTAATTTTCACTTATCGTTGATTTTTCTTTTGCGTTTTATATCTGAAGAGGGCTCAATCTTGTAGCCGAAACTTGTTATTTTTACACATGTTTATATTATACATTTACACATTTATATATACCGTTCCGTGCGCATGTATCGTCGCATAATAATTTAACTAATTAAATGTTTTGTTTTTTCTCTTTGTAATCTACTGACTCTTCTTTCGCCGTGTATTTGTTTGATTATTTATATTTACATTAAGAGTCTTTACATCGTTTATTAT
>NW_017304352.1:33368-35527 GCF_001594115.1 Trachymyrmex septentrionalis | reverse complement strand
CGAAAAAGGCCAGATTTGTGGAAAACAAACTCATGGATTTTGCACCATGATAATGCACCATCTCACAAGGCTATCATTGTGAACGAATTTCTGACCAAAAACTCAACAAATATCATCGAACAACCACCGTATTCACCAGATATGGCTCCGGCTGACTTTTTTCTCTTTCCAAAACTCAAATTACCACTTCGGGGCACTCGTTTTCAGTCGATAGAAGACATAAAAGAGAATTCGCGTCGAGAACTGAAGTCGATTTCGGAAAATGCGTTTAAAAAATGTTTTGATGATTGGATTATTCGTTGGCATAAATGTATTATTTCGAAAGGAGCCTACTTTGAAGGCGATACAATAAATTTGAATGAATAATAACTATTTTGTGTTTTATTGATCAATTCCCGGTACTTTTTTGACAGAATGTAGCTATATGGAAATTTTACTCCTTTCTATTAAATAATAACGATGTAAAGACTCTTAAATATAATATAAATAAACAAACAAATTAAACGGCGAAAGAAGAGTCATTAGGTTAAAAAACATTTAATTAGTTAAAAATATTAAGCGAAGATACATGAACAGATACAGAACGGCGCATATAAATGTATGAATGTATAAAAATGTATAAAACTATAACAAGTTTCGGCTGCGAGATTGAGCCCTCTTCAGATGTAAAGCGCGAGAAAATAAACAATAAGTAAAAAATCAATAAAAAACAATTCATGTCGCAATTAACATAAAACGTAAAGAAGTAAAATTCAGATGGATCTCAAAAATACGATTGAGCAAACGAGATGTCCATTATCAAAGCCAGATCGCTAAACAAGAACGAAAAAGAACTTGTAAGAAAAAACAGATTTTAACAATTAGAAACGCCGCAATCACGATAAAATCGCACACTTACCAGCAAACCCGAACAAATCAATATGATCCGCCGCACATGCAAAGGTGAACCATGTGTATGTGGTGTGGCAAGACTGCACACACCAGAGCCGGACATGTCGCTCACGACGTGACCGCTCGCTTAAACGGAACACAACGCACTGAGAGAGGAGAGGAGACGGACCGACAAAATCGAAAGTCATACTTTGTTTATGATTTGTTTAGACTCCACGTTCTTTTCCTTCGACGATGTGATTTACAGACAATGCTTTGGCACTCCCATGGGCTCTCCAATATCACCGATAATTGCGGACCTAGTGATGAGGAGATTGGAGACGGTGTCCTTGATGTCGTCGAACTTTGACACATTATTTTACTATAGATATGTTGACGACATATGTACGGCGGTACATCCCTCACAAATCGATAGGTTACTAAACCAATTCAATTCATTCCATCCGCGCTTACAGTTCACCGTTGAAAGAGGCGGAAATGCAATAAATTTCTTGGACATTACCGTGTCGGTTAATGAAAATCGATGTTATTTAGACTGGTACCGTAAGCCAACGTTTTCAGGTAGATTCCTGAACTTTCATTCGAACCATCCTTTGACACAGAAAAAAGGTACCATCTTCTCGTTAGTCGACCGAGCCTTTTTATTATCTGACAATATATTTCACACTAAAAATTTGACTTTCATTATCAATATCTTACTCTTAAATGACTACCCACTAGATTTTATTTTTGACTCCATTAACCAAAGGATAAAAAATTTAATTAAAAAGATACACAACGTACATAACGTCGTAACCGATAATGATGTTACTAAGGAATCTACCTCGTGACTTACGGTCCCCTTCATTCCATCTCACACAGAAAAATTCAGAACATTGCGCAAAAATAAAGGCGATATCAGAGTAGCTTTCCACAGCCCCAATAAGATGAGCAAGTACATCAGAGTCCAAAAGGACACTTGTCCTCGTACATCGAAAAATAATGTCGTCTATAAAATTTTATGTAATGATTGCGACGCATCTTACGTCGGGCAAACGGGCAGAAAATTAAAAACTAGAATTGCGGAACACCGTAACCATATTATTGTAGATACAAAACTTCTGCCCGCTCCGTCATTACCGAGCATAGACTTCTTCATGATCATGATTTTCAATGGGACGATGTGCAAATTCTGGATGAAGAACCTTCTTACAGAAAGCGGCTAATCTCTGAAATGTTGCATATTAAAAAACAAAAAAACAGTCTGAATCTACAAACTGACACCGAAA
>NW_017304352.1:30942-33358 GCF_001594115.1 Trachymyrmex septentrionalis | reverse complement strand
CGACATGTCCGGCTCTGGTGTGTGCAGTCTTGCCACACCACATACACATGGTTCACCTTTGCATGTGCGGCGGATCATATTGATTTGTTCGGGTTTGCTGGTAAGTGTGCGATTTTATCGTGATTGCGGCGTTTCTAATTGTTAAAATCTGTTTTTTCTTACAAGTTCTTTTTCGTTCTTGTTTAGCGATCTGGCTTTGATAATGGACATCTCGTTTGCTCAATCGTATTTTTGAGATCCATCTGAATTTTACTTCTTTACGTTTTATGTTAATTGCGACATGAATTGTTTTTTATTGATTTTTTACTTATTGTTTATTTTCTCGCGCTTTACATCTGAAGAGGGCTCAATCTCGCAGCCGAAACTTGTTATAGTTTTATACATTTTTATACATTCATACATTTATATGCGCCGTTCTGTATCTGTTCATGTATCTTCGCTTAATATTTTTAACTAATTAAATGTTTTTTAACCTAATGACTCTTCTTTCGCCGTTTAATTTGTTTGTTTATTTATATTATATTTAAGAGTCTTTACATCGTTATTATTTATTCTAACGCTGGCGTTAATAATGCGTACTCCTCACCGATCTTATTTTAATTTTATTCGGATTCACTTCGGTTCTTACGCGGTTGATTGCATGAAATCCTGGATACGATGCCGCCGTCTTATCGTGAAAAATTATGTACACACACGTTTTATTAAGCAGTGCATTCTTAATGATGTAACTCCGAGACACTTGAGCGTCTTTGACAATTTCAATATCAGTTTCCGTTACTCCAGCTCGAACAAAAAATTTTCGAATCTTAAATTCTCATTAATAAAGAGGATTTTAAGGGTTGAGCTGAGCGATTCACATAGGGCTATCGACCGTTATAGAGATTTACTTTTCCATTTTGTGAGCTGCCTTTCTATCTGTCTTCCGACGCACATCTGTGACGAGTTCCTCCGGACACAAGGAAAATCGGTCAATCGGTATTTCATCAAAGAAAGGGATAGGCTTGATTCCAAACTCCGATGGTTGATCAATAAAAAAATAAAACAATCCATCGTCAGGATCGCGCCCATACAGTACAGTTCTGACTCCGTCCGCAGACCGTGTAGCTTAACATCGGACAATACCTGTGTATCCTTGGGGCGCGGCTTTCTTAATCCAGCACCGTACATCGTCGATAGTTCTGTTCTTCTAAATAACAGTTCTCCCAATCCTACGATTTCCATACTCCCTAACTCCTTTCCGTCACAGGTTCCTTCGTCTCTGTCCACGGTCAGGGACGGTTGGTTCCTGAATTTGTCTTCGTGCGACATTCCTAACAATGTTCAATGTTTCCTACAACTGGGTGAAAACTTTGCGCTCCCCTTTGATAACAAAAACAGGATTATTTTCAACTGCATCAAGGGTATTGAAAGTGGCACATTGAGGATGCCCTTGGACAGGAGAATGGATATAGTTAACCAGTCCATCCCCATCCTAAAAAATATCATCTCTTCTCTTGTCCTCACTTCAGACGTCCACAAACAGTTGACTAGGATGGAGTCGGAAACTCGGTTGTTTTTGTCGGCGCATCCCAACATTGTGTTCACGCGTGCGGACAAGGGCAACGTCACTGTTGCTATCGATAGGAACGCGTACAAGGACGAAATGATAGCGTTGTTGGGGGACTCGGACACATATGTCAGGATCAAAAAAGATCCGACAAAAAAGCTGACGACGGCTTTAAGATCTATGCTCACAAAATGGAAACCGGGAGGGCATATCAAGGACTCCGAATACAGAGCGTTGTACTGTAGTGACGGGTCTCTCCCGAGGGCCTATGGACTGCCAAAGATACACAAGCCTGGTTGTCCTTTGAGAATTATCGTGTCGTCGATGGGCAGTCCGCTATATATCCTTTCTATTACTCCGTGGCATCGACGTATGTATTATACATACATATGGCCATCGACGAGATACTATTAAAGACCATCAACCCTAGGCAAATTTTCGGTGGTATAAAAAGAGTCCCAACGGCCCGGAAGTAATTGAAGAAGCTGACATTATCGACAATTGATATAAATTTGCTATTATTAACATAAATATTTGGCTCATACATTATTAAATTCATGATTTTTTATTACATAAATATTCCATAAATAAATATGCATAAAGCCTGTAAAGTTATAATATTTTATATATTGCAGAAAAATTACAATTTTTTCTCTGCAGTTATCATCTCTGTTGATAATCAAACTTTGACGATAATATTGAAATTACAATTTTAAAGAAAAATCGAGTATTATTGAATTCTAAATGCATAAATACGTCTACTAAATTAATAAATCATAAAATTAGTACAATATTATCAGTTTTTAACTCTTAATTACTTCAATATTCACAAGGACGCAAACTCCCGTAAGGATGTTGGTTTTTAATAGT
>NW_017304352.1:28654-30842 GCF_001594115.1 Trachymyrmex septentrionalis | reverse complement strand
GTTGGTTTTAATTTTGTCGGTGAGACATGGCGTACACGCACAACTGCACATACATATACACACAACTGCACACACATACACACATACACACACACACACTACAAATCCGACTATGCTATATTTACGTAATACATTTATATATAATATATATGATAGGTATGAAGCACTTACAAAATGTCAATGACAAAATTTTACAATTATATAAAACATTACGTTAAATTTTTGTACAGTAATCTAATTAACATATGAAATCATCATAAAAAATTAAAATTTGCTTTAAATAAGTATATAGAATCATTGTTTTGTCATTACATGAGACCGATGTCTGCTATGTCGGCAATCTACTATGTTTCGATTCACTGGCAGAAGTTGCGTTCCAATTGCCTGTTATCATCGACACACTATACATCTGTCCTCAGTCGAGGGCTGTAAGCTTTTCTAATGACAGTTATATATTACTAACTGCAACGGCCATAAATGAGGTTAGAGGACATAAATTTTTGCTTTTTTTAATACAGGCTACAGCCACTACAGGAGAAAAATAATGTATGTAATTATGTATGTAATTAATGTTGCAGAAAGTTAAATCTGACTAAATCTTTAACTAAAACTAAAAATGAACATTCACCTATATGTCGACCGAAACTACATGCATTTTTTTATATAAATATTAATTGTAATATGTGTATATATGTAATTATTGTTTCAACAATTACATTATGATATTTATAAAGAAATACATACCCGTCAACAAAATTATCGCATAGGTAAATTTGTAACAAAATTTTGCATAAATTCAAATAAACGTAACTTCATGAAAAATGGTCGTATTTAATAGATTGTGCGTTTCGCAAATTTCCTCTGTGTCCAAATCCATTCTTGGAATGCCAACGTTTCGTGAACCTTGCAGTCCACTTCATCAGAGCGAGGAGCAGCCTGATATTGAACTCTTCTTCCAGGTCATTTCTTTTATTGCGCTACTTGTTGAAATGGTGGGGGGGGGAGGTGAGAGGTGGGCGAAATTGATCGGTCTTCAACCGGGAGAATAGTTTTTCATATTTTATTTATATTGTAGCCATTATCTCTATTTAGATTGTTAGGATGTTTTTGTATCTTTATGGCTTCTCTATACTTTCTTATAAAGTATGATGTAATGTTGACTATTGTGGTTTTGTCAAACAAATTTTGATGTCCTGTTTCGATGTTGTGTTCTGATAATGCTGACTGCGTGATATGTTTTAATCTGATATCATGTTGGTGTTCTTTTATCCGTAGGTTGACCATTCTCTCGGTTTCTCCAATACTTGCTCACACGAACAAAGTATTTTGTATACTCCTGCGAAGCTAAGTGGAGATCTTTGATCTTTAGGACTTCTTAAGATTTGTCCTATCTTTTTGGGTGATTTAAAAATAGTTCAAATATTGTGTTTGTTTAATATCCTGCTAATCCGATCTATTCCTTTGACATATGGGAGAATGGACAGGATCCTTTTGTCTGGTTGTATGTCAGAAACTGTTGTTTTGTTTGCATATTTATTGATTATTTTGATTATGTCTTTTTTGTCGTGCCCGTTTTTTTGTAAGGCTAGTTTTAAGTGGTTTAGTTCTGTCTATAGATGTTCTTTGTCAGAGATGGTGAAAGCTCTATGTACAAGTGAGTTGATTGCAGACTGTTTTTGTGCTGGGTGGTGGTGCAACTCAACATGTAGGTATCTATCTGCATGTGTTGATTTTCTGTACACTTGATGGCCTAAAGTACAGCTTTCTTAGAGACAAGAACATCTAGGAATCATAATCTTTATATAGAAAGCACTCGTGAAAGTTTCAAGAACATGGTTGTATTTAAAAGTTTTTTTTTATTTTCAAGGGTAAAGTCTGTGCTTTACGAAGCTTTCAATGGATTTTGAATCTATCTTTGACCCTGTCATTTTTGAAAAAATAACGACTTTTTTTTAAAGAAATTTGACGCACTCTACGGCATGGAGTAATTTTTCTCGTAAATATCATAATAACCATCGTAAAGTATGGACTTTTCTCTTACAAATTACAATAAAAAAAAAATTAAGCTTTGTACGATTATTTTTCGAAGAAATACGGTATAGCAAACTTACCTATACATTTTATTCAATTACCGCCAGCATTTACCTGATGCGCATCGAGGAGGTTGCTGGTCTGATTTTGCGCGCGC
>NW_017304352.1:0-28554 GCF_001594115.1 Trachymyrmex septentrionalis | reverse complement strand
TGTGTGTGTGTGTGTGTGTGTGTGTGTGTGTGTGTGTGTGTGTGTGTGTGTGTGTGTGTGTGTACGTGATGGACGGAGAGTGGAGGTATACGAGAATATATTTGCTCTTTAAAGTGTATTTCCGCCTCGTCTTTGGATGACCTCTTGTAAACGTGCACTCATGCAAACTCTAATTGAAGCCTGAGGAATTTCAGACTATATTTGATGCATCGTTGCTTCCAGTTGCTGCAGGTTTGTGGGCGGTTCCTTTAATCTTCGTAATCTTCTTCCCATCATATCCCATACATGTTTAATGGGATTCAAATCCGCGCTCACTAGTGGATGTCGTAGCATCTCAATGTTGTTTTCTTCAAGGAAGTTAATTGCAATTCTGATGGTAGGTGGACGAGCATTGTTCTACATCAAGATAAAACATCGAGATTCTATCACATCCACCCATGAGTGCGGATTTGAATCCCATTCAACATGTATGGAATACAGGCACAAGCGTCACCAACATCCGGACAAATTGCACAATTCCTTTAAACAAAATGTTTTTAATGAAAAATTAAATATTACAAAAAATCTTTTTACATAGCACTTGGGAGATCCCTATAAAGCACAATTATTCGATATATCCCCGATTAGTTTGAATGACGGCTTCTATTCTTGGTCTGAAGCGTTGGCACGCACATTGTAATGTAGCGCTATCTATGCCGACGAATGCTGCCTCAATAGCGGTCCTTAATGACGTCACATTGGGATGCCGAGACTTGTTTGTGACCCTTTCAACTACGCTCCATACGTAGTAGTCTAAGGTATTTAAATCTAGGCTGTTGGGAGGTCAGAATTCCTTGGATCAAAACATCGACGTAGTCTGAGAGCCAATTTTGAATCAAATGACTCGTATGAGCCGGTGCACCATGTGCACCGGTCCTGCTGAAAAACATATGGCCTTCCGACGCATTGTTGGTTCGGTTACACCAATAATCGATGCTAATTTTCGCAACGATTGTCCTGGGTCATCCGAAATCAGCGCTTGACCCCCTTTCAACGACTGCGGGGGTCCTCTCGGTACGTTCTTTCGAGTGACTCTTCCTCGCTGGCATACTGGAATCTTCGTTGGACTGTTCTAAAGCCGTATATTTTGCCACAACGTCGATTGATTTCGGGTATCCAAAGAACCGAATTATTTCCGTTGCTGAGCGCCCAGCCTTCGATGATCGCGATTCTTCGATTATACTCCGCACTTGGTTTCAACATCGGGGCTATTTTGAGAATATGACTGTTTATTAGAAGCATCAGGCTTTCTCGGACGCCAACAACAACCTCTGGCGGAGGCACAATATAGCGGAAAATTTAAATTGAAATTTGTCCGGATTTTGGTAACGCACCCTGTATGATAGGAAGAAGATTATGAAAATTAAAGGAACAGCTAACAAATCTGCAGCAACTGGAAGCAACATTGCATCGAATATGATGAGAAATTCCTCAGGCTTCAATTAAAGCTTGCAGTGCACGTTTATAAGAGGTCATCCGAAGACGAGGCGGAAATACATAATTTTAAAAAGCAAATATATCCCCATATATCTCTATCCCTTCCCCCCCCCACACACACACACACACACACACATACACACACGCTAATGCTGGCGATACAGATTGAATAAAATGCATAGGTAAGTTTGATACACTGTTATCTCCTAGAAAAAAAATCGTATAAAGTTTAATTTTTTTTTAATTTATAGAGAAAAATTCATCCACTTTACGACGGTTATCATGACATTTATGAGAAAAATTTACTCCCCGTAGAGAGCGTCAAACTATGCAAATTTCTTAAAAAAAAACACGTCCTTATTTTTTAAAAGATGCTAGGTAGTAGTAAGAATAGATTTGAAAGCTTCGCAAAGTACAGACTTTACTTTTGAAAATAAAAAAAAAATTTTAAATATGACTATTTTTTGCGGAGTTACCCTTATTTAAATTTATGCGAAATTTTGATACAAATTTATTTATGCGATAATTTTGTTGAGTGTATATAATTTTCGGCGAAAATTGATACATAACTGATGTATTACTTTTAAAATTGAAAGCCATACATCAGGGGTCAACTTTGGCTGAAATATATTTCTTCACAAAAAAAATGATTTAATTATTGAAACATCAAACAATACACAATAATTACACATATTAAAATTAATATTTACATATGAAAAAGATGCATGTTTCGATTGAAATGGACACCTAACGATCTAGCAGAGTGTTTACTTTCAGTTTCCTAATGGCCCCTGCACATTAGACGCGGAAACATTTGCTGCGCGGTAAGCATTTCCGTGTCCAATATGCAGGAATCATATTTCGATCGAACTATAGCGAAGTCATCGGACATAATGTAAAATTTCTTTTAAATACCAAAATACTTAGTTTTATTTAGATATTGTAATGTCTGTGGTAGAAACAAATAAAAATATCATGTTTATAAAAAAACGCAATTTTTATTTTTTGTTAATTTTATATATAATCATTGTACTTTTCTCGTTAATATTTTTAAATATTTTTTCTCTTTAATTACTTTTTTCTTTATATTTTTCTCTTTGTATTTTTTATAATCTTGTTTTTAAGATATTATAAATTTTGTTAAATAATGTTGACTCTCTCGTCACTATAGTTAAGTGAATATTTAATGCATAATAGCCTTATTCTGTATCGTAAATAGATAATTATTCTCGAAACAGCTCACGAAACATCTGCATTCTTCGATCTATTACATTTCTATTTCTATTAATATGTAAGTTGATAATTTCATAATTCGCGTCATTATTTATATTAATGTCATCAAAAAAGAATTCATTCTCATCATTTTCTTTTATCGCAGTGTTATGCAAAATACAAGCTGCTGTTATTAATTTTGGAATAAATTCAATATCAAGTAACTCTAAAAATTTCAAACGACGAAAACGCCCTTTTAAATAACCAAATGTTTTCTCTATTTTTATCCGTATTGAACACAAAATTAGATTCAGACTATTGTACTGTTAAGTGTCCATTATCTTTGAATGGCACAAGCCATGGTAGCAATGGATAGGCAGAATTGCCAATTATCCACTTTTCATTAGGGAAAATATTTTCCATATCATTTTGAGCAGTATCATACAGTAATGACTTTCTTACACATGCATCATGCAACGAATCTGGTTTTCCACAATAAATGTTCGTGAATTTTATATCTGCATCCACAACATCTTGTAACACGACAGAGAAAAACCTTTTTCGATTGCAATAATCTCTAGGATAATCAACAGGCTATCGAATTGCGATATGCGTACTGTTTATTGCTCCAATACATCCTTTTATTCTTCGGTTTGCTTCAAATTTGTGAGATGTCATGAGACGTTATTTCCCTCTGGCCATTTTATTTCTTCATCCAGATTTTAATACTAGTCATTCTATAATACGAGGTATTACATAAAAAATCGAGAAAATAGATACATCGAATCTATCTCTTAAGATTCGTAATGGTTTAGTATTTGCAATATATCAAAGAATATATTATAAAACTCCACTCAGCTAAGATTTTAGGCATGCCAAAAGAATGTGACGAGATAAAACCACTTTGTTCCAGCATGTCTGCAAATATAAAAATAAACATGTATTTTAAAGGCACACATATTTTCAAAGAATATAAATACATCATTATATTTAATACATCTATTTGAGAGTATGCTGTATGTTGCAGTAATTTAAAATGCTCTTTGAACACAACATCAATGTACGAGTATGAGTGAACAATGTCCGCGCGTTGATTTTCGGACGGAACGTACTCGACTATAATCTCCTTCTCATTTACTTTTTCGCGAACGAAGTGAAAATGGATGTCGATATGTTTCGTTCTTTTATGAAATACCGGGTTCCTGACTAACTGAATTGCACTTTGGTTATCGACGTATAGAGTTGTTTCTTTGTCGCAAGGATATCCGATGTCGAATAACAACTTCCTAATCCAAATCGCTTCTCGTGTTGCTGTTGATGCTGCCACGTATTCGGCTTCCGTGGTATTTAACGTCACCAGTCGTTGCCGCTGCGACGACCACGTGACAGCTCCGTTTGCGAGACAGAAAACGTATCCTGTCGTGGATCTTCGCGTCTCGATATCTCCGGCGTAATCGGCGTCTGAGAAACCTATCAATCTACATTGCTGCCGCCGCTTGAGTATTCGATACCGTAATCGATTGTGCTTTTTAGATACGCGAATATTCGCTTTACTGCTCGCCAGTGCGCAGCATTATGATTGCTCAAATACTTGCTCACGAAGTTTACCGCGAACGCGATGTCCGGTCTCGATACAGCAGCTAAAAAGACTAGCGACCCGACTGCTTCGCGATACGGCACACTGCTGGATTTTTCATCGTTCTCCTCGCTAGGAGATAGTGCTGCGTGCGGATCTGCTGGCACATTTGCTGGTTTCGCTTCCGCCATTCCGAACTTTTCAATTATTTTCCGCGTGTATTCGCTCTGATGAATAATTAGCCGTTTATTTCTTTTATCGCGTTCGATTTGCAACCCGACGAAAACATTTGAATCCTCGACCGTTATTTTAAACGTTTCGCTCAGTCGTTGAATTATTTTCTTAAGCGTCTCTACGTTTTTTGAGGCTACTAGCCCATCATCGACGAACAGCGCCAGATACACTTCGTCGTTTTTGTATTTCCCGGTAAACACGCACTTATCCGCATCGCACTCTTTTAGATTGAACTCACTCAGAAAACTTGTGAACCTCAGGTTCCAACACCTTGGAGCCTGCTTTAGACCGTAGAGGGACCTTTGGAGCTTGCACACGACATTTCTTGGATCTTCTTCTATCTTCAATCCTTCCGGAATTTGCATGAAGATTGTCTCTTCCAATTTTCCGTACAAGAATGCGGTTTGGACGTCAAACTGCATTACTTCAAGATTTTTCGAGGTGATTATTGCTAGCAGTATTCTCAACGAATCGTACCTTACAACTGGAGAGAATGTTTCGTTGAAGTCGATCCCCCTTCTTTGCATGAAGCCTCTCGCACACAACCGTGCCTTGAATCGATGCAGCTTCCCGTCGGCATCTTTTTTCACCCGAAAAACCCATTTCGAGTCGATTAGCTTCATTTCCGGCGTCCTTTTTTCGAGTTTCCAAGTGCTACTTTCTTCGTGAGCTTGAAGTTCGTCTTGAATAGCACTCGCCCACTGCGCGGCTTCGGTGCTATTCTTCGCTTCTTCATATGTTTGTGGTACGATGTACTCGGCCACATATGCATCATGCCGGTACCTACTCGGTACTTGAATTGTCGAGCGATTTCTTAGAGCTCTTTGATTTTCCAGGTCCGACGTATCCTCTTGTTCGCAGGCCTCTTGTTCGTTTTCCACTTCTGCTTGTTCTTGGCCGATGCCCCCGTTCTCTTCTTCGTTCTCGGCTTTTGGTAGTGGAAGTATTATTTCATTTTCTTCCTCCATTGGATTCGTTTCCGCCAGAGGTTTGCCGACTTTCTCATTAAATATGACATTGCGAGCTACACTGACCCTTTTCGTTTTCGGATTGTATACTCGGTAATTCGTCGATTCTTCCGTGTAACCAACGAAGATCTGTTTACTCGCTCGAGCATCGAATTTCTGCGTAAACTGTTTGGGAGTGTGCACGTACGCGTCTGAGCCGAAGATTCGAAGATGCTTCAGATTTGGGACTTTCCCAGTCCACGCTTCGTACGGTGTTACTGTACCAGTCGTCCACACGGTTCGATTAAGAACGTATACTGCACAATTTACCGCTTCTGCCCATAGAGTCAGTGGTAGACTCTTCGCGATTAACATCGTTCGCGCACTTTCGACTATCGTCCGATTGTCGCGTTCGGCTCTCCCGTTTTGCTCCGGATTGTACGGTGCCGTTTTCTCCTGATGGATTCCACATTTCTCGAGATATTCGTTCATTTCTTTGTTAAGGAATTCCCGACCATTATCCGAACGAAGCGTTTTTATTTTTCGACCGAATTTGTTCTCTATCATTTTTTCAAAAATTTTGAATTTCAGGTGAACCTCGGATTTCTTCTTCATAAAGTATACGTGTCGGTATCCGGTCGCTTCGTCCTTGAAGGTTAGAAAGTATCTTGATCCACCCACAGAGTTCGTTGACATCGGCCCGCAGACATCAGAGTGAATTTTTTCTCCGGGTTTAATTTTCGTGTTTCGCTCCACTTTCTTATTGAATGGCAGTCTGTGCAATTTCCCCATTTGACACGGTTCACAGAAAACGTCATTTTTGTCCGTAAACGATACTCCACTTACAAGTCCTTTTTTCGCTAATTCGCGAATCGCGCGCTTTCCGACGTGTCCTAGTCGTTCATGCCACACGGTTAAGTTTGTTGTAGCTATGTTCGCTTCTTCGACGCTCCCTTGTTTCGTGACCTTGAAGATCATGCGATACACGTCGTTGCCTTGCTTTGCACCTATCGCGAGCACCTTGCCATCACGCACAACTTCGGCGTAATTATTTTTGAATTGCACGCCGAATCCTTTCTTTGTGCACATTCCGACCGAGAATAAATTTTTGCGCAATTTCGGCACGTGTAACACTTTTTCAATTCGTGCGTCTTGCCAAACACCGTCGATGAGCCTTTTGATTCGCACCGTGCCTTCGCCGGCGACATTGCAGATTTGATTATCACCGAGTGATATCGTTGCGCCAGTACCATCTGTTTTGTAGTCAGTCAACCAGTCGCGTCGGTAAGTTAGGTGCCTCGATGCACCGCTGTCGATCAGCCAGACATCGCTTGGATCGGCCGTCATTATGTGACTTTGTGTCCAGAGCTTACTTGCGTTTCCCGCGCTTTTCAAGATCGATTTGTCCGAACTTTTACCTGATTCGACTACAAATGCGCAGTCACGAGGTTTGTTGCCGTCATCTCGTAGCTTCCGCTTGTTTCGACATTGTCTCGCGATATGTCCCATCTCTTGACATTTGTAGCACTGCACTTCCTTCGTTTCCTTTTTATTTTCGGGTTTTTTGTTCTTAGCACCTTTTGTTTCTTTGGTGCTTCGATTTTTGGCTGTCGCGGTCAGTGCTTCCGACTTCTCTTCGTCACCGTTGAGCCTGGTATCCTCTCTGATCAGCCTTTCTTGTAGATTATCGAGAGTCTGTCGTTCTGGGTCCACACTGTCCCAGGCGACCTGCAATGTACTGAACTTTGTAGTCAAGCTTGAGAGAATTTTCGCTATAATTGTGGCGTCCGATACGTTCTCTCCGATGTCCTTAAGTTGACACGCCATGTTTGTCACCCTGGCTACGTGCTGAGTCGCCGTGTCCGATTCGCTCATCCGATAAGCATGAAATTTCTGCAGCAGACCCAGCTTGTTTGTCACTGTCTTTTGTTCATGAATCAAACATAGTTTGTCCCACATTTCTTTTGCGGAAGTACACGAGAGCACACACACTTGTTGAGTCTCGTCGAGATTCGACAGGATTATAAATCTCGCCGTTGCATCGTCTTTCACGTTTCTCTTCACCTCGGCCGCTTGTCCTTCTCCCTCGGCAGGCTCTGCTCTTGTGCCATCAACGACATCAAGAACGTCGTTCATTACGAATAACGCATTTACTTGAGCTTTCCAGCCCTGGAAATTCGTACCGTCGAATGGCTTTATGCTTTTTACGGAGATGCCGACTGACATCGCGGATTTGAGTTTTTCAACTTGCACGCTTCCGACACGTTAACTTTCAGCACTTGAACAATGGCCAACTTCCGTTTTGCGCCACGTGATACTCGCCGAAGATTCGCTCAACACTCACGCAGTTTAGTTGACCGTTAACTGGGCCCATAACCTGATAAGACTTCTTGTTAGCAGAGCGTGGTTGGATGGGTTGAGCCAGTAATTAAGTAGAAACTTATAAATGAACGTAATTTATTGAAAAGTAAATTTTATAATTCGCGAGCGTGCTGTCCTCTCATTTCGGAATTCAAGCAGAGACTGCGAGAGAGAGATCACTTAAACGGATATCGGTTAATTACGATGAGAGTCGAAGTTTTCCGAGCCGCGCTTGAGTCGAGTACAGTACAATCACGCATAAAAGTATTGGTCTGTACACTCGAGTACAGAAACGCGCTGAACTCAAATACTTGTATTCTCAATATAGTGGAGTTAAACATATGTCATTAATATTGTCGTTAAAGATATTTAAACTTAAACTGGTTCAGCAGAGCTGAACGACTAATCAATAGCAATCGATATGATTATTTTATCTTCTATTTTTTATTATTATGACATTGTATAAATTGTGCTATTTTTAATATTATTAAATCTGTGGACCAAATAACAAAATAATAATAGGTAGATTTTACAATAAAATCTTATAATTATTAGGTATCAGTTATACTTATATATGTACATAACGTTAAAGAATATAAAATATAAAATACTTTTTTTCTTTTTAGTTAAATCTTTTTAATTAATCTTTTTAAAAATATTTTTAGATTACATGCATTAAGGCTCCTGAGCAGTCGCGGCGGCCATGTTGGAATCGTGACGTCCGAAGTGAAGAATGACACTTTAATTTATGTTGCATGCCATTTGTAAGTAAAGACAATTTGAATAAATCTAATGGAGATCGCTTTAAAACATCGCTTGTAAAAATCGACGAAAACTGTCCTTTCCTCTCATGACACAGTCAGTAAATAGTCATAAAAGACATATAAAGTGAGCCTATATTCGGCCAGAAACATACGATCAGCTGTTAAAACGAGTAAAAAATACGCTTTTATATATAAAATTCCAAGATGACTTTAGTTTTCGTCGATAATTACGACTTTGATAAATACAAGACAAGTCACATTTTTACAATTAAGCAAATAATAACGAAATGGCATGCAACACAAATTTCGTCGTTAAAACATCACTTTTCCATGCCTATAAGTTCGGCCATTTATCGTGGTGCGGCGCTATAACATACAACAAGTACAAGCCCATGTACAATGAGGAACAAAAAGTGACTTGTATTTCGGTGTAATACATCATACGTTGGCGGCGCGCTTATCTACACCAACGTATGTATGTATTACACCGAAGTACAAGCTCATTTTTGCTCCTCATTGTACATGTGCTCGCCTGCGGCGCACCGAGAGTGAACGATGCAGCGAGTATTCCTTCTCACACTAGTCGCTTGTTTCAAGAGACCGAAAATGCTTTCTCAGCAATCTCGGCCGCTCGGCGACCTTAGGTATCAATAAGGGGCAGGAGCACTCTAAAGAATATAAGTTTTAATAAATTGTAGTAATAGTGTACCCCTCCCATTAATTCAGAATAATATAAATCATGTTAAAACGCAACAGTTTACCAGATATTTAATTATTACAATTTTTCATATGCATTATTTAGTACACCTCTCCTTCATAAACAAGTAGCAAAAATAGTTCATAATGTCGAATAAATCTAGTCCTGAACGAGCTTGAAATGTTCATTAGTTTTTGCAAAAAGCCATTTGTTTACTAAAAGCCTGTGAAAAACTTAATTTCTTCATTTTTTTAGCAGTCACACAACAATTTACAGAGGTGATTTTTCTTCTTCAAAATTTGCACTATCACGTACATTTAACAAAACGATATTTTGCAGTTAACTATTATAAAGTAGTTTATACATAAATTAGTTTTTATTGTTTAAACAATAAACTAATTTATGTAAAAATTTACAGAGTGCTATACTAGTTTTTTTATTATTTGGTTTTCTCGTTGAAATACACTATTATAGACTAGAAGACTTCCTTACAGGAAGAGAGTGACAAACTGCATCACGTGATCCGTCTCTTCTGATTGGGTATGAGTATCAAAGCTGCATGGAAGAGGTGATTGGAGGAGAATGAAGAAACCGGTCACGTGATCCCCGTCCTGATTGGACGTGGGCATTCACGTGATGCAATTTGTCATTCTCTCCCTGTGAGGCTCTTTATTATACACACATGGAAATGCACCACCACGGATTATAAAATATCAAGATACGGGCATGTATTGAAAAATTAACTTTATTCTATCCGAAACTGCTGTTTGAATTGAGTCATTCACAACTACACTTTGTATATTCCTGTGTACGTTTAGTGCGAAGATGTGCAATTGGAAAGCATTCTCTATCTAGCACCCGGCTAAATTTCCGATACTGACGACATTCCTACCCAATATAGAAATTTGGATCGCCTAAAAAACATTTCCAATCAGGAAGCAATGGATCTTTTCAAAACTTATAGGGTATATTATTGGGTAATTTTTAAATTAAAAAAAATTTTTTTTTATTTTATATAGACCTCATGTGTCCCTTCGTAGTTCTAAGTCAAAATGATCCGAGCATCATCTTTTACACTGGATTTCAAAACCTTCATGGCATCGAAAGGACGCATATCTGCCATCGACGGGAAGATTGAAGTTTCGATAAAAGTGCTTAGCATTTCTAACCGAATCTTTAGTATGTGTCTAACAGCCATTTGCGCAAAAAGCTCTTTTTTTCTCGAGTCAAAATATCAGCAAGTGTGACCAACGCGTCGTTTTCGTTAAAGAATTTATTATTTATAGTACATTTTTGCATGTTGCAAAAATACGCAAATTGTGGATTGTGCCCTTCAAGTAAGGATAAAAAAACGATGAGAAAAGAATGTCCGTCGTGTCTACAATCCATGTGTCATAAACACCCTCTCTAAATCTAAATCAGAGGATAATTTTCTGAAAGTGACAAACTTGGTATTGAATTATTACTATATCATATTTGTCATATATTAACACATTTGGCACTGGATAATCAGTGAAATTCAACTATAAAAAAAAATAAGTGTGAGTATTATGTAATTAAAACATCGATATTTGCACGTTTTTGTACATTGTAATTTTACAATATACCATATACGTTGAATGCGCTACACTTATACACTGTAGCAAAGTTTGCTATAGGTTAGAGATACCATATTTCATTCATTAATTAACAGTGGCAGATTTGGCAGTGATTATCCACTGATTTAAATTTAGAGAGCAGACTCTAGTTGTGTACTAAGATTGCTGTGGCGAAGAATAATGTTTTCTATGTATTTTTTGTATTGGAAGTGTGCATTAATTTTATGGAATTTTTTGGTAAAAATACCACTTTATTGTGAAAAAATTATTACCAATTGATTATTCAAAATATTGTCCATCGCTAGCCACTATTTTTTCCTATCTTTCTGGTAATAGGTGGATTCCACGTCGAAAGACACATCTTTTAAAACTATCCACGACCCATTTTTTGATATCTTCATAAGAATGGAAGCGCTGCTCAAACAGGTCATGAGTCATCAATCGAAATAAGTAGTGATCGGAAGGAGCAATATCTGGAGAATACGACGGGTGTAATAGGACATCCCAGTTAAGCGTTTTTAAACGTTTCCTTGACCGGTTTCGCAACATATGACCGAACGTTGTCATGCTGGAAAATCATCTTTGTCGTGTCTTTTCGCGTAATCTGACCGTTTTTGCTTCAATGTTCGGCTCAATTGCATCAATTGTTGTTGGCAGCATTCCCCAGTGATGGTTTCGTTGGGTTGGAGCAGCTCATAATACACTACACCCAGCTGATCCCACCAAATACAGAGCATGAGCTTGGCGCCATGAATATTCAGCTTTGCCGTCGATGTTGATGGTTCGCCTGGCCTGCACCATGATTTTTTGCGCTTCGGATTATCCTAGCGTATCCATTTTTTATCACCCGTCACAATACAATGCAAAAAAACTTTTTTTTCTATGTCTTTAAAGCAACAATTCACAGATCATTTTGCGCCTTTCGACGTCCCTCGGTTTCAATTTGTACGGCACCCAATTTTTTTGCTTTTGAACCATTCCAATGCCCTTTAAACGTCTGGAAATCGTTGATCAATATTTAATGATTCTGCAAGTTCTTCTTGCATTTGCGGGTCTTGATCGAGTAAAGCTTTCACTTCCTCATCTTCAAATTTTTTTTCGGCTGGACGTTTCTCGTCTTCCGTGTCAAAATCACCTTTTTTATAGCGTCGAAACCAGTACTCACATATTGAAATCGATGGAGTATAATCATATAAGCTTCCGACAGCATTTGTTGACTTTCAGTAGCACTTTTCTTAAAATGGAAGCAAAAAAGTAAAGTTCCCACAAATTGCATTTTGTTGGCACAAAATTCGACATATTTAATGCTAAAAAAAACAACGTTGTTTACACTTCGGCAAAATGACACATACACTGAAAATTAAAGCCACATAATGGTGCTTTGAATATGAAGGTAACAATAATATGGCCCGATGCGATAGAACTAGTTACGCAATCTCTTGAAAATCCTTTAAAATTAATGCACACTCCCAATATTTTACGTTTTTTACTTATATTTATCTTCAGTATTAATAATAATAACTTAATAATAATTTTTACATTAATAATAACTTAAATCAATAATAAATAACCTTTTACCCGAGAATTTAACATTTTTTACAGCACCGCAATTATTATTTCTGAAAATTAATTCATTTTAAAATGAATATATATAGTATATTGTAGTTCAACACATCTTAACACTCAGACTGGTAGGCGCTTCATATTTCAAGTTTTAACATTTTGGTTACACCTAAAAAATCATTTTTTATCTTTGAAATAAATACATACTAATAAAAAAATTTTTATTAGTGATTCTTTCTCTTTCCACAAGCTGATCTTTGTTGCTGCTCCGGTCGATTCTCTCGTAGAGCTGATTGGCGTTAATATACTTATTAATCACAGAAAAATAACTGTTATATGCGTTCATCGCCCTCCCCACTCGCCGTTCATAGATCTTAGTCACGTCGAGTCTTGCCTGTCTGAGATTGCGTGTCGTGCCAATATCACCGTTTGCAAGAGCGACTTTAATATTAATATGCTTTCGCAAAACGATAGCGGTCGGATGCAATTATCTTCTTTGATGTAGCTTCTTTCACTCAGATAAGTTGTCGACTCTCTGACCCGCATAAAGTCTACTTCCAAGTCGCTTCTCGATCTTATTCTCGTCTCATCTGGCATTGACGTCGTCGAGTCTGGTGCGATACTTTTAACATCAGTAACCATTGTGCTGTTTATGCAGCTCTGCGCTTAGGGAAATTATCGCGTCGATCGCGGACGTTTTTATATCGTGATATCAGATCGATTTCATCTGATTTAATCGAGGCTGAACTCTTCTAAATCTGGTTGCCTCTTTTCGATCTTACTTGCATCAATGC
The DNA here is from genome assembly GCF_001594115.1 of Trachymyrmex septentrionalis. Classification (NCBI taxonomy): domain Eukaryota; kingdom Metazoa; phylum Arthropoda; class Insecta; order Hymenoptera; family Formicidae; genus Trachymyrmex; species Trachymyrmex septentrionalis. The sequence goes on along the minus strand of NW_017304352.1, from coordinate 15,332 downwards.
GATGGTCTCCTACTTTGAATTTTCAGTACTCTCCGTGTTCGATCGCCTTGCTCCGATTTCTCACAGATCTAGCTTTGCTAGACCTTCTGTTCCGTGGATTAATGCCGCGATGAAAAAATTGATTGATTTAAAATCTCGAGCTTTAAGTAAGTTTAGGTTTGTTCTAGTACCGGATTCGTTATGCTGAGCTTTAAAATGCCGTTATTACAGCTATTACGTCGCGAAAAAAGGCTTTCCTGTCCTTACCTCTTTCCACTAACTCTCCTCGTCAATTTTGGCATAACCTCTTTCTTCTCAGTACAATCTCCTCGTTCTCTTCATCTATCTCAAATCATCTTCTCGGTCCATCTCTCCTCAACAATTATTTCATCGACTCTCTTCCTAGCTTTTTCCCCGATTCTATCTCACTCTCTCAAATCTCTTTTCCATCTAATCTCCTCACTCCTGATCCTTTTTCTTTTACTCCTATCACAGCCATCTATCTTTTTAATATCCTGAAGAACATAAAACTCACCTCTGCCGGTCCTTTCGACATATCTGATCGTATGCTCCTACTCTGTCTTCCACAATGTCTCAATCCTCTCTTTCACATTCTTAACTATACTCTATCCTCCAACACTTTTTGCTCTGCTTGGAAGCAATCTATAATTCCAATTCCTAAAAATAGTAACCCCTCTTCCTCCTCCTCTTTTCGATCAATTTCTATCTCTCCTTTTTTCTCTAAATTGCTTGAGCGTATTTGTTTCAATTAATTGAATGACTTTTTCAGAAAGTACAATTCGATTCCTGATTGTCAGTCTGGCTTTTGCTGTTCTCATAGTATTACTACTGAGCTACTTCACTTATCTGATACTGTGTTACGCGGATTCGATTCAGGATTATTAACCTTGCTTATTGTTCTTGCTTTTTGAAGGCGTTTGATACAGTTGATCACAAATTGCTTCTCTTAAAGCTTCTTTCCTCTGGCATATTTCCTTACCCGCTTTATTATTCTTATGTTCCTTTCTTACTAATCGCTTCCAACATGTCCTTCTTTATAATCCTTCTCCTGCATTCTCTTCCCTTTGCAATATTCCTTCCAGTGTCACCCAATGTTTTATCCTTGGTCCTTTACTGTTTACAATATTGCATTTTTATCACTTTTCGCATAAATTTTTGAACGTTACGGCAGTTCTGTTGACAGTTCTGGATAGCAAGACTTCAAGAATTCTATCAAAAGTTATTATCATTTAAAGTGCTAGAACTAATGGTTTAGAAGATATTGTGAGTTTTTGTTCTGCGTTTTGTTGAAGTTGGCACCCCAAATTTTTAATTTTCAATTTTTTGTGTCAATTCGCCGGAACTATTTTTCATTTTGGGCAGGAACTCTTCGGGATGCATTCGAAACTGACGAAAATTTCATTGTTGAAAAATGAGGTGCCAATGTCACATAGGTAAGCTGAATGGTTATGAAAACTTATTATAAAAAACTACTGTTTAGCTTTAGTTGCAACAACTACAAAATAGTTTATTTAACTATATGTACATTAATTTTATATATGGAACTTGTGTATAGAGTTCGACCGAAATCACCTCCGGTCGAAACTGAAAACGAATATTTGGTTGTCATTTAATTTCGATCGAAAACGAAACCGAAATTTAGATGAGTCTTATTGAGAGAGAGGGGGGGAGGGAAAGAGAGAGAGAGTGGGAGAGGGAGAGGGGGAGGGAGAGGAAGAGAGAGGGAGGGAGAGGGAGGGAGGGAGAGGGAGGGAGGGAGAGAGATCACTTTCCTTACTATCCTATCTCTCTTCGTTTAATATTCTCCTCGACTACCTCACAAATCCCTCTCTCTCCCTCTATTAAGATACTCGGAATCCATTTTGACTGCTCCTGATCTTTTAGTAAACACATCGTAGTGAAATGTCGCGCAGCCTTCTTACGTCTCCGCCTTTTATATCCATTTCGTCACATCCTATCAACTTCACAAAAACTCCTAGTATCCCAAATGTTTTTCTAATTAATGCTAATTTCCAAAGAACTGGAAAGGATACGGACAGGAGTCAAGCGCAGAAGACGTCGCGCAAATAATACATTATATCTATGAAGTGTGAAACTTCTAACATAAATAAACTGTGAATAAAAAATTATCCTATCACGGTAAACTTCCTTACCTCGAGAATTTAAATACCAGAATTAAACCCAAAAAGAGTAAAAGAGAAAGAAAAAACAAAAATGAACGAAAAAAAGAAAATAATGGAAATATTGAAATAAAGAATATGAAAAACTAATTTATCAAAAACCTTAAGATTATAATTAATTATCCCGAAAATAAGGACGCTCACCTTAATCATAAATTTTTCATTTGTAAGCTTCAATAATACTAACTAAAACTAAAAGTGATCACTATTGATTGGCCAAAATATCGAGAACTGGTTTTTGAATAATTCACAGTAATGTTTGCGATATAGTTTGTGATCATAATTAATTGTAATCTTAAGGTTTTTGATAAATTAGTTTTTCATATTCTCTATTTCGATATTTCCATTATTTCCTAATTTTCATTCATTTTTCTTCTTTTTTCTCTTATATATAAATATTGTACAAGAAGACATAAATAAGATAGTACGCGTAAAATTATAGAAAAAAAACAGAGACGATAAAGATAACAGTATTTATGTAGAAGATACGGAGAACAATTAAAGTAAAATAAAATAATATAGATAAATTAAACGCGGTTGAGCTTAAAGCGTTGATACGAATTAAATAGTGGCAGAGCGGAACGAAGAAAATAAAGGGGAAAAGCGGATAGAAGAGGGTAGTATGTTGTAAAATTTTGTGGCAGTAAGGAAAACGCTGATACATCTCTTGAGTCAACCGGACCGCAGAAAACAAGGGGAGATATAATCATACTTACATACGTTAAAAAAATAAAAAAAACATGAATTCTGTATCCGCTGAACTCGGGTAAGCAATTGTTGAGACAATGGTATGTAGACAGCATAGTCGAACAAGGAAATTACAAGTCAGTTCGTACACAGTAACAAGTCATTCTGGCGTGATTTTTTATTACTTTCCAACTTTCATTTTCATGGAATTGATTAACGTTTCAATGTAAAATTTTTCATTTATAAGCTTCAATAATACTAGGTAAAACTAAAAGTGATTCATTGTGTCTGATACTGACTGGTCAAAATATCGAGAACCGCTTTTTGAATAATTTATAGTAATGTTTGCGATATAGTTTGTGATTTGTGATCAAGGTAAGCGTCCTTATTTTCGCTAATTAATTATAATCTTAAGGTTTTTGATAAATTAGTTTTTCATATTCTCTACTTCATTCTTTGATTTATAAGGAGTCTTGATTAGTTTGATTTATTATACGAATAAATACCTTTTTTGAAACTCGTGTAACCTACTATTTTTTTTTAAATCATCTTAAGAGAACTAGGCTAAACTACATTTGAAAATATTATAAATTTAAAAAGTTATAATTAAGTAAAAATACTCATTTTTCCGAAGCTAACACGTTTATTACTTTTTTTTAGTGTTAAAATTATATTTTTTACGACGAGTCATTGTTCCATTTTTCTTAAAGAATGAAATTATAAACTGTAATTTTTTTCAGCCAATGAAACCAATACTATTGATTTGATAACATTTCAGAAATGGTTCGGGTCATTTTAATCCAGGGTAAACATCGTGTGGCTTTTTTGAAGTGTGACTACGAATAGAATATTTCTGCTTCATAAAGACTGCTAATAGATGCTGCGAAAAAGCAGTTGCGTAATTGACAATGATGCGGTCATGCAGTTCATCTGAAATAAAAAAGTTAAGAATATTTATACACTATATACTTATGGCTATTATCCAATAGGATTTTTTTAATTAAACGTTTCCTTTATTTTTTATTAACAATAAAAGGCCTCGTTTTTACGCGAAATTTCAAAATTTTTTTCAATAACCTGTCATTTTGTCATTATTTGGGATATATTTATTTTTCCCTACGTCAATTGACATAGTTTATAAATAATCTTGACTTGTTCATTTCATATGAATTACTTGACCGAATCACTATTAACCACAAAGCGACTGTTTTTTCGCGTCTATTAGTGGTCCTTATATAATAGAAATATTGATTTTATACAAAATTAAAAAACTTTATTCTAATTAAAAATATGCCTAATAATATACCTTTCAAGTTTTAAAAACATTTATTGCTTATTTCCTTTGTAAAAAATTTCCAAAAATACCTTTTATATTTTGAGTCATTACAGTATTTTCCTTCTTTAAAATCCAATAAACAATTCTTTAATCCACTTTTTTGGTACTTTTCTTTTCAATTTATTTGTCTTCCGCGGAAGAAGTCCTCACGCTTCAATGACGGGGGAGGCCGGCGCAAAAATATGATCTCTGACCGCGAAAGTGGAGGTCATTATCCCTTATCGCGATACGATCAATATTATCGACCCTGAGAACACGATGCTAGGAAGTGCGACTTGCGCGTGACAGTTCCTATGGAAACCCGCGATCGAATTCGCACCCCCGTCTCTTGGACTTCTTCGATACCCGCTATCACGCGCGATCCCCGCAGTAGCACAAATATTGACGCGGTGAAAGGCCGCAAAACTTTGCGAGCCGAAGAACGGCTATGTTCCGGAGGACAAGATTTCATCGTCGGAGGAATTTCGGATTGTCTTTTAACTATTGAAAAGAGAGAAGAACGCTCTCGAGATTCCATTCAAAAATCTTCGTGACAATGGAATGTTCCGCATGGAAGGAAATCGGTTGATAGTAGAAACTGAATCGCGGCTCATCATCAAGACGATTTTTGACCGGCCGAGAGGTGTGCAAAAATGTTAAATGAAGTAGCCTACCTCGATTTTATTCGATATCAATAGAATTTTATTTTAAAAAATCATAAGGGGTAAAATAAGAAATCATTTTCTAAAATATCAGTTAAATTATAGTAGATTTTTTAGATATTTAATAATAAAATTTTTTATGACAGAATTATAATTCTGATAAATTTAATAAATTGACGTTAAAACTTCAGATTTTGCATGATACACCTTTTTTATGAGTAGTTTCGATATTCACTCCTTCAAGTATAAAGACTTAGTTTACATCAGGCACAGTTACTCATTAGTAACTTTCTGAATTAGCTTAATTTCAGTGATACGTGTAAACATATACATGATATGAGTATTTAATTAATCATTTTGAATGCACATTGTATCAATTTAGTACATCATTCTTTCAATACATCAATGAAATTAAAATAGTTTAGTAGAAAGTTACTAATTAGTACGTATATCAAATGTACGATGTAAACTAGGTCAAAGATGTACTTCAAGACGTCACAATATGATTTGTATTAAAGTCTCACGATAAAGATTCGAATTGCGGAAGTGTGCGAACAAATTTATAGAAATTTACATGATTTGTTGAATAAATGACACGGGGAGTTTTGTGTGTGTATGTTTCGAAGTATTGCTACCAATGGAAATTTCCTGTGACCGTTGCTGATTCCCGAATAGGTAGGCAGTCGAGGATATCAATAATTTTGGTTTTAGTTTAAAGAACTTAGTTTAGGATCCTCTTTCGCCTTTTTCTATCGTCTGTTGGTGTTGCTGCATTTATTCACTACGTCTTTCCGTAAAAATCGTATACGAGGATGATTGGAAGGACATCGCTGGTAGAACAAAAAAAACTTCAGTGGGCGAAAGAAAGGGGTAAGTAAACTAATAACCAATTACTTACAATTGCTAAGAAATTGATGACAAACAGAGTATTTAAATTCTGTATTTTGTAGGTCGATAGATAGAATTTTAGATAGATTTTTTAAAATTTCAGTCTCAAAATATTAATATTAATATTGTTGTATATTAAATTATATTTTAATTTTTTTTAAACAATATAACATTTATTTTAATTTTTTAAATATAAAATAAATGAAAATATCGATACATGAACAAATAATGTATGTATAGAATTATTTCTTTAATAATAATAAATAGAAAATTTATCAATATGTAAATAAATAAACACAAATAAATGAAGAATTAAAAATTTTTTAAAGTAAATCTTGATGCTCATAATGATATTTTTGCGTAAATTTCACTTTGACCGAATTAAAACCTTCGCTTTTTCGCTTATTTCTATTATTGTTTTGTACTTCGCTCATATATATAATATATATATATTAGACAAGGAAAACAAATGTTCTTTTTAATCGGCCTCTTAGCTAAAACATTTCCATACCAAAAAAACACTCCTAAACTTTTATCAAAAAATATTAAGATTTAGAGGTCGCTAATGATCGATTTTTAAATCAAAGTTTCGATTTTCCTTAATACAATACATGTTTGATTTGTCAAAATAGCTTATTCCGGATTTTAAACATGGTACTGTATGTTTTTTTAATCATTGAATGATGCAATAATTTATTTAGCTCTATGATATACGCCATAAGAAATATAAACCGATTAATGTAAAAAAATGACCATATTTCGAGTTCAAAGTTAATTTTAGCGAGGTTCCAAGCGTTCAAATGAGTCGTTATGCTTCTCTTGTAGATCTGTTCAGAACAAGATCTAGTTAAAATTTTCGTGGGATCTCCTACAGGGCTTTAAAAATTGCATTTAACTGGATTATAAAATATTTTTAAGGATAAAAAAAATTTTTTTACAAATTCTCAAATATATCACGTTGTGGTTTTGACATCCTCAAATCAAATGCCTTGACAATAAACAATTCTTTATTAGAAAATGAAATAAGTACATAATACAAAAAAAATAATTTAATTAAATATTTATATGTATATAGTAGATTAACAATTAAGCAAACAGACGTTTTGACATCTTTTTCATCAGATCCTCTTCAATATAATAAAATAAAATTAACACAACTATTTTACATTTCAAACTCTTCGTAAGATCGAGATTATATCGAGATTCCTATACTTCAAACATCTTCAATTGTCATAAATGAATTTATTCATAATCTCTTGTGGTGAACGTTAGTATATGTCAGTGTAATATCAACATGAAGTATCAAAACGTCTGAACATCCCAACTCCTAAGATCTTGTTATAAGATCTTCTTATATGACTTGTGTAGAATTTTTTATTTATTTGCTCCAAAGTAGAAATATGTAAATTTGCATCAAAAGTAGAAATATGTAAATTACTGATACGAAACATCTGTATGCATGTCTGCATAATTATCAGTCTACTATAAACAGATAAATATTATATACGAACAACAAGTGGCTGCTTTGCCGTTTTACAATTTGATTATTTGAATTTTATTCATTGGATCCTATTACATTGTGTTTAAACTTAATCAAATATTATATAATTTAATAAATAAAATACGCTCGTAAACTACATATTATGTAGTATATTTTTTTTATTATATATTTATTTCATATACTAATAAAGAGTTTTTTATTGTCAAATTGTGGCATTTGATTTGAGGATATCTCAAAACCACAAAGCAATATACTTTAGAACTTGTAAAAAAAATTTTCTATCCTTAAAAACGTTTTTAATCCAGTTAAGTGCAACTTTTGAAGGCTTTGTAGGAAAGGCTCCCAGAAAAATTTCAACTGGATCTTGTTCTGGGTGAACAGACCTACAATTTGAGGGAAGTAAAGACCCATTTAAACGCTTGAGACCTTGTTAAAATCGACGATTGAATTCGAAATTTTGTCATTTTTTCACATTAATTGAGCTGTATATCGTAGAGCTGAATAAATTATTGCATCGTGTTCAGCGATCAAAAGAACATACAGTACCACATTTAAAATTCAGATTAAGCCATTTTTGCATCAAATCAAATATGTATTAAAGAAAATCGAAACTTTGATTTAAAAATCGTTCACTAGCGTTCTCTAAATCTTAATATTTCTTGATAAAAATTTAGGAGTGTTCTTTTGGCTTGAAATGGAAGCTTTTCAGCTAAGAGGCAGATTAAAAAAGATGTTTTTTTCCTTGTCAGTGATGTATATGTAGGTGTGCACGCGTGCACGCGCGCGTGTGTGTGTGTGCGTATAATTTAAAAACTTGTTATATTTACTGCATAATTTATGAATTATTAATTAGATATTTGTGATGATTAAATACTATCTAAAATAAAATAATATTTATACGGGAAATATACATATTATTTCATTATATATTAAATTTAAAAAATATTAGGAAACTAGGGAAAATGAGAGACAGCGTGATACTGGTGCGCAAATTTAACATATAGTTAATAAAAATTAAATATAAATAAAGAAAGTATTTAAGAAAGGCTACGAGCCAATGAACAATTTTCAATATACGTTATTGTAACAAATGTTTCGACCTCTTTATCAGGTCATCCTCAGTGTTATTAATTTAAAATTTTATAAATCGCCAATCATAATTACACAAAAACAAGCCGTTGAACACATATTTAGAAGTTTGTGTAACATGTTCTTTCTTTGATTATTCCATTAGTTCGTGCATATAATGTATATTCTTATTATATGATTTGAGAAGTAATAAACAATGTAGATAGATTACACACTCCGTCCAAAATCATTTCTGATGACATCAAACGTTTGCTTAAAAATCTTTTAATTCAATTTTTAAACTATTTGTATCGCTGAGGATGGCCTTAAAATGTAATCAAAACGTTCGAGTTTTTAAAGCAAGTAAATATATTTATTAAAATTGAAAAACGTAGCTTAAATTATGAACAATAAATAAAAGAACAGAATAACCACACGCAAAATATTATTAGCGAAGCTAATAGCATATATTTAAAACATAATTATTAAAAAACAATAAAAACATAAACCTTTCAGCAAAGAAGTATTACAAATGATTAAGTAGTTAATGTACGCAGATCATACAATTAAATGTACGTAGACAGAGTTAAAACTAATGTCGATGGATTAATTCGTCAAGTTGAAATACTACGCAAAGTTAATATATTTTGTCTAATTAACGATTATCATGTTATCATAAAATTTCTATTAAAAATTCTTATGATTAAGATTAAATTAGAATAAAATTAAATCAAAAAGTGCTGATATGCCAGTGACTTTAGGCAAATATTGCGTTGTAAGAATAACGAGAGACAATTTTTGGTTGATAGAATTTTAACGTATGAATTTTCTGTATGTGTCACATTAGATGTGAACATATTTATATTTATGAAAAAGGCGGAGAGTAGAGAATAGGAGAAGCATTGTTTAAGGAAGAATGATGGCCCAAAATCAATAATAAATGTCCGGCAATCGTTCTGTGTTGCTTTGTTTGTTAATGTCGAATTGTTTCTTGATGTAAATCATTTCGAAGATTGATTTTTTGAAAAAAGACGGAATGGAGAATCAAAACGCTTCCTTAATCCAGTTAATCTAGTTATGATCATAATCTAATTGTAAGCCGTAAAACTGAATATAAATATATAGGTTTTTTTATATCTGCTTTATATTCTTTTAAGCGAATCTTAAGCTTTCTTTTAGTTTGTCTTACATAAGAAGCGTTGCAACCAAGGCAATTTATTCTATTATTAAATTCGTATGTTCATCCTTTTCTATATCTACCCGTTTTAAATCTATTTAAACAGTTGTTCGGTTTATAAGCAATTTTGAAACTGATTTTGTTGGAGACGGTTTTAAATTTTCCAGATACGTCATTGAAATAAGGAATTATGAAGTATCATCTTATGTCACTCTCAGAAGACTTATTTTTGTTGCTATCATATGCATTAATAAATAAAACAACACAAACGATTGCCGATATTTATTTACCGATTTTGGGCCATTACTTCCCCCTTCCCCCCTAAATAATCCTCCTACCGTCTACTTCCCATCCTCTTCACAAATATAAATATATCCACATCTAATGACACATATTACAGATGTTAAAATTTTATCAAGTAAAAATTGTCTCTCCTCGTTATTACATCTCTTACAACGCAATATTTGCCTAAAGTCACTAGTATGTCAGCACTTTTTGATTTAATTTCATTCTAATTTAATCTTAATCATAACAATTTTTAATAGAACTTAGAAATTCTGTGATAACATGGCAATCGTTAACTAGACCAAATACATGAGGATTAACTTTGTGTAGTATCTTAACTTGATGAATTAATCCATCGATATTGGCTTCAATTTTGTTTATATTTAATTGTATGTGATCTATAAGCATTAACTGTAACACGTTTCATTGTTTTGCATTGACTAAATTATAATAAATTCACATATTTTACTGAAAATGGCCATATCTTGACCGAAACGTTTATGGTTTTTTTTTCTATTATTTTTTAACAATTATGTTTTAGATATATGACTTTTGCTAACATCCTGCGTGTGGCTGTTCTGCTCTTAAATATATTTATGTAAATATATTTATTTATGTTTAATTTTTATTAATTGTATGCTGATTTTGTGCACCAAGTACCGCGTCATACTCTAATTTGCCTTATAGTTTCTCAATATTTTTTGAATTTCTGGAGTCCTTATTAAGTTATTTATTTTAATATTAAATTATTACAAATAATAGTATTTAATTATTACAATTTTTTATCAATTATAATTATAGAAGAAATGGCTCGTCTGGACGTTAATTGGGGAACTCTGAAGTCAAATATTTACAACCGCACTCACATTCTGTAAATATAATTACTAAAAATATTATATTATCGTTATAAATTAGAATTTTAATTAAATCTTAATCATTTTATACAGCGCAATAAAATAGATTATTCAAATATGTATATATATTTACAAAGAGAGTTCTTCATCATATTTTACTTAAAATTCGCTATAAATTTTATCATATTTAACTATAAACGTGGAACAATTTGGTAATCTATTAAATATTATCGTAAAGATAGGAATTTTTGAAATATACAAAAAAATTTTTATGAACTATTAATAAAAATGATCAAGCACATTATAAATTACTTTCATAAAAAATATTTACAAAACGCTTCATAAAATTTACACATTATATTTTAATACAAATCATTAGGGATAGGCAAACATAATCGATAAAACAATAATCGAGTATTTTGTTTTTTTGAAAAATGGATTAAGTGATGTTAAGTGGATGTTTGTGAATTCGATTTTTCTCTAAGTCGATAATCTTTTTTAATTTATTTTAAATATTTAATTTATCGATTTTGCTGAATAGATTGTACACGTGTTCACACTACACAGGATGCATTCAGATTCCCACCCAAGTCCCAAGTGCTTCCCAGGTATTACATCCTTGTTTAGCATTCACTGAGCAACAAAGATAAAATGAGTGGAATTCAAATGGGAATCTGAGCACAGCTTTGGTTGAAGTATATCTTTGTTACTCTACTGAATGCCATTGAAAAATAGAACTATACTTATGTCAACTTGTGACGCTAAATGAAAAACACTTTTTGATTGGTTGCGCCATTGTGTATGTAAATTAACTTGAGCCAATCAAAGAGTCTAGGCGATGACGATGGTCAGACTTCTGCTTCCTGGAACACTTTATTTATCAAAAAACTTCCCCAGAGGGATATTTCCCCTCTAGGGTATTACAAAAATATACGGCTAGGCCGCGCGCAAACTTAAATTAGTTATTGTGGGGGACAAAGGCCCCCCCCTCCCCGCGTGGGCATTACAATTAAAGGCTGGGAGCAAGCCTCCCAGCCTGCGCATTATGATAATGGTTATACCTCCCCAGGCTGACAGGCTGGGGAGGTATGTAATCGCAAAGTTGTGCGGCTCCTCCGAGATATCACAGATAAATTGTCAAAATATAAAAGGCTCGCAGGAGCACGTGCGGCGGTGAGTTACACATAATAAAATTAAGGATGTAAATCGTGACCACATTCACACTCGTTTAAAAAACATAGATTGATATACTTTCGGAAAATATTTTCAACAACACCGCGGTTGTTGAAGACTTTCTCTTGCAGGAAATGGTCGAGATGGTTAAAAAAGTGATAGTCAGTTGGCGAGAGATCTGGCGAATATGATGGGTCAGGCAGAGTTTCGTAGACTGATTCTTTCAGTTTTTGCAGCATCTTTGATGCAGCTCGAATTTGGGAAGTGTTGTGGAGCTTCGTCGCGGTCCAACCACTATGCTAAGCACCGCCGATTGTATAGAATCCATTTTTCACTGCATGTCACAATACGATCGAGAAGTGGGTCGTTGTTATTGAGCAAAAGAAGTGCAGAGCACACTTTATAACAACGGTTTTTTTTGTCATTCAATTTTTGATAAATTTACTCGTTACAATATTTAATTGACAAATATAAAATATGTTTTAAAAAATAATTAGGTAATTACACTTATAATTCTATACTACATATATTATTAATTAGCAAATATATATTCGTATGTGAGGGTGGGGAAGAGAATGAAGACAGATGTTTATTTATTTAATCTTTCGAAATTTTATTTCCATTATTATGGTGGTAGAAAGAGGATAAAAATTAAAGAAAAAGTGAACTGAGATACTTCGTAGTATTGAGGTGAAGAAAAGGAGTTCTTCTCAGGAAGAAGGGTATAAGAAAATCAACCTTAGAAATTATGGATCGGATTTCATCCAGATCATAGTCTGAATCGATCATGTAGACATTATTGGGAAGGATGGGAATCTGAGGAAATTAAGCGAGAATAATACATGCAGAGAATTAGAATTCCCCCAATGATAATAATATTTAGAAGGGAGGAGAAAAGCTTCATCGAGAAAAGATTCGATTAAAAAGGAAAAGGAAGTAGGAGAAGGAGGACGAATAAGTTCTGATGTCGAGAGTTGAGGTGTAAGGTGAGGTGAATCTAGGGATGTTTCTTCGGTTAGAACCGATGGGGGTGAGTTAAGTTGTACTGGAGAAGAGTAGTATAGATAAGGAGATAGAGGAGGAACTCATTTGGATTCGGAGGAAAGGGGGGCTGGTGGTAAAGAGAGACGGGATAATAAAGAGGAGAAGGAAAATTTGAAAAATAATCGCTTTATAACTCTACGTAATTAGTTAACATTAGACTCAGCCTGAGTTTTCTCTTATTATTTGCATTCTCGGCGGTTTCGGCGATATTTCGCGAAAACTTTTGATTTTTTTTTTTATATTATAATAGGGACAAGATTCATTAAAATTTCCTATTTCGTGAATAAAATAACCGACTAAACAAAAGGAAGGGAGGGGGAGATAATAACGTGATATTAATAATTCATGCAGATCATGCTGATGCATCTATCCGCCAATGTCGATCGAATAACTCAAATTAGCAAGAATGCTATGAGTCAAATCAATTTCGATTGGGTAATCCAAAATGGCTAATTATATCGAAGGAACTCTAACACATAATGCAAATAATTTTAAATTCGGAGATTGTTGTTTGGAAAAAGAAAAAAGAAAAAATAAGAACAAATGAACAAGGAACTTAGATTTAGTGAGTTGACTTAGAGACTTAGACTTACTTGTTGAGAGTGAGCATAAGAATGAGCCAATTATCTTGATAGTAGACTTTGCCGGGTTGGTCCTCAGTGATTGAAAACGGTTTCAGCTGGACATCTCGTGGATGTTCGGAACCAGGACTCAACCGGACGAGACCTTGGAAAGATATAAGAACACCATCGCGCTAGAGTTCGATCGAATGAGTCAACCGCACCAAGTCAACAAGAATTGACTAAGATCTCTTAATGAACTGGAATCAGCAAAGTGTCGATTAACTAGCCAAACTTTGACTGATTGCACGTTCGCAAAGGGCTCCTTTTTATATTCGAGAAAAAAGAAAATTATGCCGGATGGAAGTCCCGCATATGTTAATGATCTAATTTAGGATTAGGATCGGTGTCACTTGTGATCTAAATTTTGGTCCCCTTAACTATTAAACGACATTAGTCATTTTTTCCAAAAATGTATTATTCTCGAAATATTTTGTGTCAAAGTTAAAATGGTCAAATATGTTTTGTACCAAATTAGGTACAGAATCTACAGAATCTTAAGATTTGACTATCTAGGATATCTATTTCAAACCGGATCTTTCGACTGGTAGCGTTATTTTCTTGATAATATTGAAATTGATTTAATATGGGAATGTCCGAAATGTCATAAATTACATATCTTAAATTTAACAAAGAATTTATATTGTATTATTCGAACATCTAACTTTGACCGTTTATTGATGTTCTCTGTTGTATTTATGTATTCACGGTCGTTTTTAGTGTTTAAGCAATTTTTGTCTCTTTTTTTTGTAAAATTGATAGTACTTGAGTAAAAAATTATTAAAAAGCAATATATTCGGCGATTTTTAGTAATTAATATCTTATTAACTATTACGAAAATTGCAAAATATAGTAGAGGACTTTTCGATTCAGTTTAATCCGCTTTACCAATACACGAAATATTTGGCTTATTGTTGGTTATTCTGGGACACCCTATATATATGTATTGGGTTATTTTTTATATAAGAAACTGAATTATGTTGCATTCATCTAACGGCGGTTACACGTACTATTTGCTAGTGAGCGACTTTAGTGTTGTTTTAATTTTAAAGATAATGATATAATAATAATCAATTACCATGCTGCATGGTAAAATCTTCATAAACAACTAAGTTAGGTTGAAAATATCATAATGTATTGTAAAGTTTATGTAAAATTTATATAAGATATTTTATATATTTATCACTACTTGGCATTTTATTTATTATAAAATAATAAAGAATTACAAACTGTTTAACGTAATTTAAAATCATTTAAATTTATTATGTTTTTTAATAAAAATAAATTAAACTCATTTTATATTTTAGTGTGAAAATATCAATATACCAGAGAGAATCACATAAAATTCTTTGAAATATCATATTGTCCTATTATTATTACGATTTTCAAGGTAAATTTCAAGAAAAAATTCTTTCCATGAACATATTAAACAATAATTCTCAAAAATCATGTACTTTGTTAACATAAAAAGCATTAAAATTTTCAATTGTCGATGGACTTAAAACAAAAAATCTCTGTTGTAGCACTTACTCGAACGAAGCCAGATTGCCCTTAGGGGAATTAAAAGATAGATCTCCCGTACAACCCTTCCGTACAGCCGGACATTACGGGAGCACCATCAGTCTAAAAAGTCTAACGACGGAAAGTTCTGGGAATGGCAATAACAATCTCAAATTTGATTATAACGGTGGCAGTTTAATTAATCGTCGAGACCAGGTGGAGACCTCACAAGTCAGACACAGAAGTCCCAGTCTGCCTCCAATCTTCAATAAGGAACAACAACAGTATTTCTGCCAGCCAGTATGTATTTTATCACTTTTTTAAATTTATGTATATATTGTTACGTCCGGCGGACTCACGCGACTCTTTTCTTTCATA